>NW_015151881.1:87958-115154 GCF_000732505.1 Cyprinodon variegatus
AGACAACAAGAAGCCTCCCAGATCTCCAGATGCATTTGAGATATCAAAAAAGTACTCCAGAGTGTTGTTTTTTTTTTTATTATTCGTTTATTTTTTTTTATTTATTCATTTTACATTAAAAAAAAATAAGTTGATTCAAAAATACCTATAAAACAGTACTGTAATGTTGCCGACACAAAGTCCTGTGAAACTGGGTTTTTATTCTGAAATAAAAGCTGCTATTTTTCTGAGGCTGAAAATCCCACCTCTCACAGGTCTACACAAAACATTCCTTAAGCTTCCTGTCACCAATTCCCAGAACTCCCCCACTCCCAGTCATGCTGCACTTCTAGTCTACCACCCATGTGACTGACACCACCACACTAGAGTAGAGTTTAGCAGAGGCATACAGAAACAGGCTATCCAAACTAATATAGGCAACAATAAGAACATTACATGTAACAACATGAACCCCAAAGAATGATAACACAATCAGTACAGTATTCTTTAGGCAACAAGGCAAAACTTCTTACTTTGGACAATTTACAGCTGTTAATCTGTTATTATAAACGGCTGTGTGTACACTTTGTGGTCATGGGTCTCGTCTGACCTTATTATTTACAGGTCTGTGTGGTCCTGGCTGGGTTTTAAATGGGGATAATTGTAGGTAATGGGTTGTGTATTGGTTCTGAACTCGGCAGGGGTGGATACAGTTTTGAAAAATCGAACCCATGTAGGACTCTGCCCCAGCACGGTTTTTGATTACTGGCAAGGCATAACCAAGGTACATCGCTGTTATGTCATAAGTCTTTTTCCCAGATACCTTTCCATTATTGTTTATGGCTCCTCTGTTGTTAACCTGCCTCTGGGAATAAACCTTAGGTGGTTCAATGGAGAACAGCCTGTTTGTTCAACGAGTTTCTAAATCTTTTGTGTACATTGGAGTCTTTGTTTGGCAGTTTCCGAGCCCTATGGTATGGGTATTAATTTCCTTTTCTAAGATGCACCATTTTGGAGTTCTGATAGTGGCTTACCTACAGTATTTCCGTGTTGCCTTGATTTCGGTTTCCAACCTTCTCCTCCATGGTGGACATTGTTCCATGTGGACAGTCTGAATATTACCAAGCCTCTCAAGGATCACAAATGCAGTACTTTAAATCAGCACAGTGGTGTCTTTTATTGTTGCAGGAGGGTATGTTCTTCAAAGACCATCTTTAAGCAACTTATTTAACTGTGCTAGAGATGTCTGGGTTGTAAGTTTTTCTCTTATTCGGTTGTTTTTGTGTAGTGGCTGTCTGAATGCTACCCTTATAACCTTAGGCTATTAGGGGTTTCTCTTGCTAGCTTTACATTCAAAGCAAATGTAATAACTTGCATATTAAACATTTGTCTACTGGGCGCATAAAATATTTTTCCAAAGTCTAGTCAATCATAATAATGACTTTGTATTTTTTCTGTTTTGTTTGCAAAATTAGAGTTCTTCCAGAGCTTATACAATTGTTATGGGCTATTTTATGACCTGGAGAGTGAGACATCATTTTGAGTAATTTTTGGTAGATGGGCAGTGCACACAACTGGAGAGGTGAACTAATCTTCCAATTTAATCATGTATGTGGATTAATGTTCTGTTTGCTGGAGTCCATATGCTGTTTATTTTGTATTCTTTTTCAGAACACTATATGTCTAAGAATTTTCTTTCTTAAATTCATTGATTTGTTGTTTTTTTGTGTGTGTTGCTATTTTATCCCTTGAAAAAGACTGTGGCCTCCTAATTCTAACACCACAACAAACTTGGGTGTTGCTCTGCTCTCTTTGTGTATCCACAGTTTACAAACTTCCCTGTAAGAATCAAACATTTATTCATATGTGTACAAGGGCATAAAGCTGAAATTATGCTGTAAGCCAGTTGTTCTTCATGAATATTGTAAATGTGATGTGAAAAGAGGACACTGTAAGTTTTTAATGTTAAACGTACTTTATAGGTTTCTCTTCTGCTGTTGCAGCACATTGTTAATGTGTTCTGGGGCCTTAGAGAATGCTGAAATTTGACATGAACAGAGTCAGTTTTGGTTGAATTGCCAAGACAACATTCTCCATGCTTGTTTCTGAGACTTTCCTTTTCTGCTCATTCATAGATGATTAGCTGAGCAGACGTCATGATATATGAATATTTTCCAAGTTTTGGTTTAAAACTTTCATTATAGGAATTATAAAATTTAATAGTGTGGCATCAAGACAAGTATTCTTACTGCCACATTGCCAGACAGGACACTGTTTAATAAAAAATATCTTGGTGATTCTAGATGGTATGTGTAACAATTTTTCCCTACGTTAAATTTTCATCAGATTCAAATTATATTTTATTTTTTACATTAACATTTACATTTAAACCTGGCTTAACAAAGCCTTCACAAATATTAAAGTTACTGTTTGAATAAGGTGAAAATTTTATTTCACGAAAACAAAAAAGACAGCGCCTTGTAAAATGTATCCACTCCTTTTAATTTTAGATTTATACTCTTTTCTAACCACACAGACATACTGATAAGTGTCTTATTATAATTTTAATTGATACACATGAACAAAGTGCGTAAGAATGAAAGGTTGACTGACAAGGAAAGAAGAAATTAAAAAAATTTGAATTTAAAACACAATTTTCTTATAATTACAGCTCCTGTATGTCTACCATACTTGCACTTGGTAAAAGACTATTTTTGCTCAATCGTCTTTGAAAAGTAGCCTATAAGTCAGACTGAATAAATAATGTCTTTAAATGATTTCCGTCTTTTCACAGTCGCGCCTGGCATGGAATTTGCCCTGACTATTCTGAAACAGTTACACATCTCCAAACACTGGTAAAGAAGCATCTTTCCAGTCTCATCTTCATTGTCCCTTCATTGTTACTGGCTAAAGATGAGTGACCCGAAAGGAATATT
Source organism: Cyprinodon variegatus (assembly GCF_000732505.1). Classification (NCBI taxonomy): domain Eukaryota; kingdom Metazoa; phylum Chordata; class Actinopteri; order Cyprinodontiformes; family Cyprinodontidae; genus Cyprinodon; species Cyprinodon variegatus. The sequence goes on from NW_015151881.1 coordinate 90,874, forward strand.
TGTGTGATGTGTCATAGGAATATATGTGTTTCGAGTAGTTATGGTTTTTTCCTTCACACATTGGGTTTTAGGAAACAATGTTTAAGTGTTTGTCTAATGACTAAAAAATTTTCCACATGTTTTTATTGTGTTATTTTTCCCCTATGTGACATTTTGATATTGCACAGTTTTTATGGCTTTCTTTTGAAAATGTCATTTTTTCTATTTTTTTTTTTTTTTTTTTTTTTACTGTAAGTTGCTTGGTTTGCAGATCCTCCTTCTGTATCTAAACAGTGGATCCTCCGAAGATGCCACATATGTAGAAACTTTGGAGTTTAGGTAGGCATTTAGTTATTGTCCATGAAATTTTTCAAAATTTGGGATAATTTAGTTCAGTTTATTTATGTAGTGACAATTTAAACACTCTCAAGGCACTTTACAGGTTGAGCAATTATAATATATGTATTGCCCACCCTGGTAGGGGTGGTAAATACGTTATTTAATCAGATAACATTCGGACTGTCATAAATTGTGTGTGAACTTATGCAGCCGTGTGTTAGAACAACAAATAAAAGAGTGAATCAAGCAGAAATTATGGTCAAACATATAACTGCAGAATAAATTCAACACAACTTCCATTCAAAATATAAGAGTTTAACAACAATCAATCAGCTCCAAGTCAAACATATTTCAGTTATACTCTTGTCAAAAGTAGTGAAGCTCTACTAAACTAATAATTATGGATGAACACCCTAATTACCAAAATGATGCAATGATAACAAAGTGAGCATGGATGTTATTACAAGCAAAGTTTATTTTGAAGAAATTGGAATGTGATCAGATGTCTATCTTCAAACCAATTCACAATGTAGATCCAAAAGGAAAATAATACATTATTTGGCAAAATAATGTTCTCTTAAATGTTTTACTTAATCAATAACAAATCCCACTGAGTAAAAATTGGTTGGAAAGACATGGAAAACATGACATGATTTACATCCAAACAACTTCTACATTTGCTTGAAAATTGAAAGCTCAAAAGCAGTAATTTCAGATGTCAAAAAGACTTTGAAAACTGGGTTTGCAATGTCTTTTCAACATCCATTATTGGAGTAAAGTGGGACAAAATAAAACCAATCAAACACAGCCCAATTTCAATTCACTATTTATGGACGAAAATAATTTTATAACGGACCGACCAGATTTATCCTAAAAACCAACATCTAAATGACGTTATGTTAGCATTTAAACTATTAGTGAAATAAAGCTTGTTCTAGCGTTATAAACAACAGCTAAAAAGATAGCCCATGGCGTACCATTTTGTTTGCTTGTTAACCAACAGTAAACACATGAAATTATCAAAAATCATCAAAAAAAATAAATTTAGCTAGAAACTCTCTCAAAAACATGTCAGACCTCTACCTTTGCTCATCTCGGTTTTGAAAGTTAGGTTTCTCCAATATCCAGTATTAGCAGCATCACATGGCAGGCTCACAGCAGGAAAATTATTTTTATTTTTTTATTGTTCCCAGGACCTTCACACCTCTAGCCTCTTCAAGTCATCTGAAAGTTGTGAAATTTGGAGAGAAATGGTGCAAACAGTTTGTTTTGCAGCAATTATGTTCTGATGTCAGCCATCAGGTCCACTTCGCTTTTAGTTAGTTTGCAGCTTCTGATCCCTGGACATGGACCATCATAGTTCCCCTCTGATGCGAACAGGTCAGAACCCAAAGAGTCAGAGGTTCTGTGAGTTTGGTGTTTGGTCCTCAAACACTGTGTGGGGGCAGGACTGCATAACCCCATGCAGGAGTTTCTTGTGACACTATCTTGGGGGGGTAGGAGAGTTGCAGAAAGAGAGGAGAGGACAGTCCACAGCAGAGCTGTAGAGCAAAACTGCTCCAGCATTCCAATGAACATGGTTAATATAAACCATGGACAGTGGTCCTCAATGTCTAAAATAATTATCCTGGTTTATGGCCCAAAAACAGGCAGGTTAATAAGATCTTACAGTCAGATTTTTTCTATGTTTTCTAGCTAAGAAAACCAGGCTGACAGCATTCTGTTATTCATTTTCCAAGATTTGCTCCTCCTCTATGAGCATGTAGTAACAATAAACATTTGCCGTATTTCTACTCAACTAAAATGAAAATTTTAAGCAAACGTTTAAGTTAGGATAAAAAGAAATGCGAATGTTGGTGTTTACTTAGGTTTGAGGTAAGTTAAACAAGCATTGCAAAGACTTTCTGTGATGTGGTACATATTATCTTGTCGTGCATTGCTGTAGTAAGCAGAAAGGAGAGAATGCAATCTAGCACTGAACAGATCAGTAAAGGAGGAAAGTTTTAATGAATTTGTTGCGATCTGTGAAGTTGTTATTACGTTAACATCTCAGTTAGTAATGGGGATGCTGCTTCTAGCCATGTTTAAGCTTTTAATAGGAACATCCAGGAAGACACAGACATCAGAAACATCAGCTGTTTAGTCATGTGAGTAAAAGTTTGCTGCATCACAGCTGATTTGAAAAGTGTTTCCATCTCCCGTTTCGTGCATCAACAAAACTGGAAAAGTCAAAAACCACCTCAGGCAATTGTAAGAACTTTTTTTTCTCAGAGACATGGAAATAGGAATACAGATGCATCAACACTTTTTATGTTAGAGTAAACTGTTAGGTAAACTAGCTCCATAGTTTACCATAGCTCCTGCCTAGAAAGAAATGGTTAGATTAGCTCTGAGCCTCTTTCATGTCAAAAGGGAAGAAAGATAGCACAAATAATTTAGTCACAGACAAAGCTGAGCCTATAGCTATGTCCAGGAGAAAAAACAGGGCTAAGCACTGAAAAACAGGCAGACTATTATCTATAATTGAAGATGTTAATGGGAGTGGGCCAGCTGATGTCTCCCTCCAGAATGTTCCATCCATGCATTTTATGTCATGCTTATCCCTGCTGGGGTCGCAAGGGGTGCTTGTGCCTATCTCCAGTTGTCTTCGGACAAGAGGCGGGGTACACCTCGGACAGGTCGCCAGCAACATTGAGACACACAGGACAAACAACCGTTCACGCACACACTCATACCTAAGGAGAATTTAGAGAAGCCACTTAACATAACAACCTTTGTTTTTAGACTGTGGGAGGAAGACGGAGTACCCGGAGAGATCCCACGCATGCACAGGGAAAACATGCAAACTCTATGCAGAAAGACCCCAGACCAGGAATCAAACCCGGAACCTTCATGCTGCAAGGCAGCAGTGCCACCCACTGCGCTACTGTGCAGCCCCCCCTCCAGGAAGTTTTCACAGTGAAATAGGGCACCAAACTAGATAAAGCTAATATTACAAGAACAACAGCTAGAAGTTGAAATCACCAAAGGTGGACAATATAGGTCCAGAAAGTGGAAGGCCTTTACAGAGACAATTTCCAATCATAGGTTAAACCTGACCTAGCAGTCGTACAAGCAAATCTCAACTTTCATTCTGCTCAGTTAGACAGTGGGTCTGATGGTTTAAAGCCAATCATTTCAAATGCGCCTCTGCCATGTTATGTACCTTTTTAGCATCTGATATGTTTGCCTTTCACTATGCAGATATTATGTGTCTAAACATAATCGTTATTACTAGAAAGCTATTTGCTTTAACACAAATACTTTAATAAAATTTTAAGGCATTTTTTGTTTTCTAGGAAAACACTGTGCCATCCAAATAATTACATTCCAGCAAATTCATAGCCACAGAGCAGTGATTTTCTTTGCTTGTTAATATCAGTCTCAGACAAGAAATCAGTGTGACTGGAAAGTAGAAATACTTCTCGGCCCACAAAAATTTGAGATGCAAGGAGACGCTAACCCAAACACAGAGGACAAAAGCGTCATTCATACCTCACACGTACGTTCAGGTAACGTTATGTCCTCTGCAAAACATCTTGATCCTCTCCTTCCTCTGTACCTGTCGTTAACTGTGGCCAAGATGTCTGTCCGTGGAGGCGAGGCCAACGGTATGGATAGCGCTGCACCGGGGCAGTCTGTCGGGTCCCTGCATGGCCAAACTCCGGGTCTGAGAAACATGTGGTGGTGCATCGGACAGAAACTTCAATTGCGAGACTGTGGGACAACATCGTGGTAAAGCCCATCGTGGGAGTCATCATCCAGACACACAACAGCAACAACGAACAAGAAGCTGCTCAATACAGGGGTAGCCAAACAGCTGAAATGGGCATTCTCAAACTGTAAATCAACCGTAAATAGTTTGGGACCCTGCAGAAAAACCCCAAAGTATTCTGGGTGGGCATTTGAGCATAAGAAGCATCATGTCACAAATAGAACAAGTTAATCACCTGTTACTTAACTCCAATCTGGATTACCTCCGTCTATGTATATAGAGACGTGTCTCTATAATAACGCCCCTTCTGCAGCACATAGCATCTCTGGATATATTATCTTCAGGAGAGATAGAGAAGGAGCAAAAAGTGGTGGTGTCATGATATACATAAAAGACAATATTCAGTATCAGGAGATTCAATGGTCAAAACTAGAATGTCTGGGTTAAAATGTCATAGTATCACATCAAATGTCTTTCACAATTATTGTTGTTTATCTCCCTCCCTCTTCAAATTCTTTATTAAAAGTTTGAAAAATTATTGAAAGAATCTAACTTAAACAAAGAGACCATTATTTTAGGGGATATCGGCATGAACTGGAAGGACACTGTATGTAGAAAAACGCTTTTTTTTTTAATCTAGTCAAATGATCAAATGGCCCACAAAAATCACCACATCAAGCAGCACTCAGATTGATTTAGCATATACAAACCAACCTGAGATAATATTTAAATCATACAGCATGCTAGCTGGTCTTTCTGATCACAATTTAATACTTTTGGCCTGAAAGCTCTCGAAAAACAGATTTGCTCGTTCTCCCAGAGAGCGAGAATTTGTTGGAATCCCAAAAAAACACCAAGAAGGATTTAAATGTGCTGTCCAACACATTGATTGGGATCACATACTGTTTGGAAAAAATTGTGAAGTTGACTGTAAATCCTTTGTAGCTACAATGGAGAGTTTATTAAAGATTTTAGATGTAAAGTAAAGCACAAACTCAGTAAAAAAGATACTCCCGAGGATGATCTCTGACATTCTCAACTAATGAAAAGACGGATCTTGCATTAAAAGCAGCACTTAAGACTAAATCAGCTGCTGCTAAAAAGCTGTTTACAACAGTGAGGAATAAAACTGTTAAAGCTACACGCAAAGTCAAAGCAGATTTTTTACTCACTATAATAGAACATGTAAAAGGGGATTCCTTAAAAATCATAACAGAACACACATAGTCCTCTCAGCACCCAACCCTTAGGGAGGACGGGCCTGTGGGCAAAGACCCGGCCACCAGGTATGCGAGCCCCAACCCCAGGCAGGGCTCCAGGGTGGGGCCCCGGGGCTACGTCACGGTCCTTCTGACTCTCTCCATAACGGTCTTCTGAGCTGCTCTTAGTCTGACCCATCACCTAGGACCTTTTGCCATGGGAGACCCTACCAGGGGCATAATGCCCTGGACAACACAGCTCTTAGGATCATTCAGAAACTCAAACAGCCCCACCAGGTTAAGGTGGCAGCTCGTTAGGGGTTTTCACTGGATAGGCAGACTGGGTGGTGATCCCTCTCTTTAAAAAGGGGGATCGGAGTTTGTGCTTCAATTATAGAGGGATCACACTCCGCAGCCTTCCCGGTAAGGTTAACTCCAGGATGTTGGAGAGGAGAATCTGACCGATAGTGGAACCCCGGATCCATTCATCGGGTGCTCAAGGGTTTGTGGGAGTTCCCCAACCAATCCACATGTGTTTTGTGGCTCTGGAGAAGGTGTTCGGGTGTGTCCCTTGCGGTGTCCTGTTGGGGGTGCTCCCGGAGTATGGGGTCCGGGGCCCTATATTAAGGGTTGTCCTTTCTTTGTATGACCGCAGCAGGAGCTTGGTTCGCATTGCCGGCAGTAAGTCAAACCTGTTCCCGGTGCATTTTGGTGTCTGCCGGGGCTGCCCTTTGTCACTGGTTCTGTTTATTAAATTTATGGACAGAATTTCTATGCACAGCCAGGGACTGGAGGGTGTCCGGTTTGGGAACCTAAAGAAATCAGATGATGTTGTCCTGTTGGCCTCATAAAACCAGGGCCTGTGGCATGCACTGAGGCGGTTTGTAGCGGAGTGTGAAGTGGCCCGGATAAGGATCAGCACCTCCAAATCCGAGGCCATAGTTCTCCACCGGAGAAAGGTGGACTCCCCTCTTCAGGTCGGTGGACAGTCCTTGTCTCAAGTGGAAGAGTTCAAGTATCATGGTGCTTGTTCATGAGTGAGGGACAGATAGAGCGTGAGATCAACAGACAAATCGGTGGGCGTCTGCAGTGATGTGGTCACTGAATCGGACTGTTGTGGTGAAGAGGGAGCTGAGTATGGGGGCAAAGCTCTCGATTTGCTGATCGCTGTACATTCCCACCGTCACTTATAGTCATGAGGTCTGGGTAATGACCTAAAGGACAAGACAAGTGGCCAAAATGAGTTTCCTAAGCAGGGTAGCTGGACACACCCTTCGAGATTTGGTAAGGAGCTCAGTTACCCGGGAGGAACTCGGAGTAGAGTCGTTGCTCCTCCTTGTCGTAAGGAGCCAGCTGAGCTAGTTCCGACATCTGTTCCTGATCCCTCCTAGTCGCCTCTCTTGGGACACGCTGGAGGGACTATGTCTCTGAGCTAGCCTGGTGTCTCCTCTGGGCCCCCCTGAGCAGCTGTAGGAGGTGTGTGTGGAGAACGAAGTCAGTGCATTTCTGGTTAGACTGCTGCCTCCACGACCTGGCCCTGGATAAAGTGGAAGAAAATGGATGGATGGATAGATACAATGACATGGGATTATATTCTAAAGCACTAGCAGAACAAATCAGAGCCAGGGGCGGGGCGAATGATTGCTTTAATAGAGTTTATCATTAAAGCATCATAAAAAAAACATAATTTTACACCATACAGATAGCATGTCACAGATAACTGCAACAAGGGTTACGAGTTTCATCACCCCTGAAAACAAGTATGCCCTTTCAAATTAAATTATGAACATGAAATATAACACACCAAGAGAAGAACAAAAAATATAAGGCTGTATGGTATAAAACACAAATTCAAAGCAGTTCAGCACCACGGATAGCGACTGGGTCATTTTGACATCCATTTATGTATTTCCTTGTACGTATTTTAAACCAGAACAGTAAAACTGATACAGTGGCTCACATCTTAATAAACACAATTTCAACATCAACTACTTTAGGCCCCCTGACTCCTATTTGAAGGGTATAAAAAGAGACTTCCGTTCGGTGAACTTATTCAAAATGCTCTGCATTTCAATTTTCTTTGCTTTCTCATTCTCTATGGACAACATGGCAAGTCCACTCAGTCCCTCTTGTCCGACTGTGCTCCTCAAGTGGTTCATAATGAGTTTTAACTTGGAGAATGAATGCACAGAGGTTGTCGCCATGACAGGAAGAGACAAAAATAACAGGAGGGCTGTGCAAACCTTGTGGAATCCAAAGGTTACTGCTGGGAAACAATGAGCATTTGTGCCAGATCTGCAACAGATTTTCATTTGGTCCCAAAAGAGTTTTTAAAACAAAACAGCTGACCAGGGAAGCTCAGGGCCAAACAGCTGACCAGGGAAACTCAGGGCCATGTCCCGACTTTAGTGCTCACTAAGCTGGCTGTCTCTTTGTAGCAGTGTGCTGGAGTGAATAGCCTCCAACATTTTAAAAGTTCTGTTTAGGCTGGTGAATCTTTGGGACAGTTGCTGGATGATAATATCAAGACATTAAAAACATGAACCCTAAAGTTGCTCAGTGTCAGTGAGGCTGCTGTCTTTAGAAAGTTTATCAAAGTGACGTTTAATTTTTCTGCCCCTGGTTGCTTCAAATTGCATTTGACTACCCCATCTGGTAGCTAGAGGGAGAGTTACAGACTTAGCCTCAGCAAATAGCCCCCTTAACTCCATCAAATCACTGATGTCATTTTGCAATGCTAGGAGGCATATAGTTACTCTGGAGGAATTACAGACATTCAAAGTTTAAGTCCTTACATACAAAAATCTACCCTGAAACAGTAAATAAAGAAACAAACTGTTGGCAGTAAGTTCCATCCAATATTGACCTGCCTTTTAAGGAACAGATGAAGCATGCTAGAGAGGGTTCTCTTGTTAAGTTAAACAGATATTTGCACATGTGTGATGGATTCTAATAGCTTTGTCACAACCTGGTATATTCTCTCTTTGTGGTAATTTCAAGGGAAAATAACTGCTGGGGAAAAAATATGTCTCTGACTCATTTATTTAACATTTATCTTTTCAGTTATGAGTCTCGCATAAACGCTGATGGTGAATATGTTTGTTGATTGACTACACTTGTGCATGTTGTTGTTTTAAGACTAAGTTCATTAACAGTTAGCCAGAAGCTCACAGTAGACAATGCAAACTCCTGTGTGAATGTAACACATATTTAATATGTGTTATATATTAAATATTTCAGTATAGTTACCAGAAATTATTCATCTAAAATATGAGTTATTACGTTATTTTATTTTGTATTTTGTTTTTAGGTAACTGATATTTGTGTGCTGTGGCACTTTGGGGTTTGTAGGATAACTGTATTTATATTTGGATGGATATCAGCACCATTCTGAATGTACTCAAGCTGTACTAAGTCCGTCAATAGACGCCTGAGCAGACAAGAGAATGTGTCTCTGACCCATTTAGTTAATACTCCCCTTTTCAGGATGGTTACACATATGTACATGTAAAATTCTGTGTTGGGTAGAAAGATACTACTACTATCCTCATAGTGAAACATGGTATTAGCAGAATCGAGCTGTGGAAATTCTCTGTTCAATAGGAAGGAGGAGCATGCTTAAAGTGGGTATGAAGCTATAAGAAGCTCCACATAGGGCGATTCTTGAAAAATACCTCTTAGAATGAAAACACAAGCTTCTGATTTTGATGAAGGTTCTCCTCCGAGCAAGACAACCACCTTGAGCATACATGGAATGGTTAACAAACAAGAACTGTATTTTCGCTAAACTAACCAAACCAGAACCCTTATCAAAGTAACCTGACAGGAATTTACAATTATACAACATTTATGCTCTCAATTATTTGCTTACACTGAGCTAAATACACTATATTCAGTCCTTAATCAAGAATAGAATAATGACTGTCTGGTTCCTTCAAGGTTGTTGTCTTCCATATGTTATATTGAACTGTTTAAAGTCCTTCTGGAGAAAGGATTGATAGCAGCAGTGAATACCACACCAATACTTATTTGTTCTACTCAACTTATTACCTGTTCTTTCATCATCCATATTCATCTTTCAGACAAACTGTGAACATATGGATCAGGTTATTTGCAATAAAAAATGGATAAAAGCCTTCTGAGTGTTCAGGCTAGATATTGCTTTACAGCACAGAGCCCCAAATGTGATTGCCACGCCAACCAAATTACCATTGATTTGATTTGCAGGGATTAATTAAGTAGCATCATGGAGAGCTTCACTTGCCTTACAGCATTGGCACTATGAGTTCAACCGCTTAATTGTTGTTTTTAGAGGTTTGGCAGTGGAGATGTTGCTTTTCTACTTTTTTTGCTTCTGTCATGATGATGAGCTCTTCCATCTGACTGGTTCAGAAATGTAAATCATTGATTGAACATGCTCATTACTATCCACATACACATGCACACAAATCTATGCTTCCCTTTACTTTATACAATTCATGTCCATGGCAGCACTTGTCAACATAATTTTAGGATTTATTCAGTAATATGTATGAGCTCAACACGCACCACTGTACACTTCCTTGTAAACAGCTTCTGGAATTGCCAGTGCTTGACTGTTTACCTCAATGGTTTATTGACTCATTCAGCAAAGTGGCATGATTCCATTAAATAATTACTGTCAAATCTTGATGTGGCAGAAGATAAAAGAAGTCTGAGAAGCTTTGCGTCAAGCATATTTTATGCACAAATCGAGTTGAACTTTTACCTTTTGGTAAGGAACTTTTTAGCATATGTAAATGAAAAGACTGTGGGAACTATGGAAGCTTCAATACCCTGATTCTGAACTAACAGCTAAACACCTAGTGGCTCAGTATTCCAACATTTACTAACAGGGGCTGATTTCACAGCTAGAGTTCCAGGAGATCCGACAAATGCAAGCTATGTCAATGGGAAACAAAAATACAAGGTCAGATGAGGGTACCACTATCAAACTCCCATGATATTGGGTACCAAACACCAACTATTCAAACACAAATGAATGAGAGAACTAATGACCTAAGAAATAAATCATGGCACAGATGAGAACCAGTCCACCCTGGCAGTGGCTAGCTAAGTTAAGTAAGGTGCTACCAGATCTCCTGGCTGATGTAAATACAACACTAACAATGATCCCTACCATCACAGAAACTAATGAGCTATTATACAGTACAGCATTACTGATCCCCGAGTTCTTTGCCCAGTAGAGGACAATATCCAACATAGCGGTGAAGCTTAGATGCCAAAATCAAGGCAACATGGAAAGAGGTACGCCAACTCTAAGAACTTCAGAGGTGATCATCTGGCAAAGGAATGCTGCAGAAAAACAAACAGATACCCAATACCGGAGACCCTGGAAACTGCCAAACAAAGACTCTAAGCCATAGAAGCCTGACTGAAGAATTACACATAAGAGATGTAATTCAGGTGAATAAATTGGCTATTCTCCACTGGACCTTTTAAGGTGTACTCCCAGTGGCAGGATAAGAACACACAAGCCAAGGCTGGAGACTGAACAATAATGCAAAGGTATCTGGGAAAAAGAAGTATCACATAACAATGATGCACAGTGGCTAAAAGACCTAAGAGTTGACCATGCAAACATCCCTGAACAAGGTCCAATGAAGATCACAATGGCAACCCCCCCCCCAAAAAACACCAGGCCCTGACATTGTGTACACCTACTGGCTGAAGACATTGACTTCTCTCCATGAATGCCAAGCAGCAGAAATGACCTGATTGCTGAAGAGCGGGGCCCACCCTGAATAACTGACCGATAGCAGAACAATCCTGATATTTATAGACCCCCAGAACAGCACAGTCCAAACTACCTATTTGCCAATAACCTATCTCTCCACAATATGTAAAGGTTGTGTCAGGCATCATAGTGATAAAGATAAGTGGGTACACGGATCTACACACGACAGAGCAACAGAAAGGCATTGGTAAAAAAACCCAGAGGAGCCAAACACCAACAACTGGTTGACCGAACAGTCGACTGAGACTGTAAAACCAGACAAACATACCTGTGCATAGCCTTTATTGATTACAAGAAATAATCTACTGTACTTTTTACCAGTGTTATATAACTTTATGAAAAATAACATAATTTCTGTATGTGTGGACTGCATGGATTTTTGTTGACATCGGGTCAAAATGTAAAAGTAAATATGTAAAGTACCCTGAAGCTGTAAGATTAGCCATTATTGGCAAGCTAAGATCTAAAACGCGATATTCTTGATCCAATTTTCTTCTCAGCACGTATTTACGGCACCATCTAATGGTCAGTCATGTCATAACAACTGAATCAGTGTCGCAGAGATGTTTAATGCATTTTCATTAGTATTAGAAGTTTATTAGAGCAATCCGAGTGAGGGTGCGGGCCATACAAAGCCAAGGGGCTGCTAGTTCTCCATCCCTGCTTTAGAAGATGTACCTTTGTATTAAGTTTAGGACTTTTAAAGTGCCCATGTAATACATGTTAACTTTTGAATTAAACAGAGGAAAGAGAGCATAAACCACCGAGGCAGGACCCACGTATACACACCTCAAGTTTTCCCCTCATTTTTATTGCATACCTTAATGAGCCAGATGTATGCGTATACACACTTATATTTACACTTGCAGGAGAAAAATTGGATGGATGGCAAAGGTAATTTCACATGAAAGTAATTTTAACCAGGTCTAACCCTCATGAGTGAGCCAATATCTGCTTTTCTTTACGTCATTTGTCATGCTACCATTGGAGGACTCTGGCAGAACACAAAAGGTCACAACGCGTGCAGACATAACTCAGCAGGACAAGAAAAACGTATTAAGAAAACAAGGGATGGAATATGAGGGAGAGCAGAGCCCAGTGAGAAAAAAAAGGCTTCTTGTTTGCATAAGTGCCAGTGGATGCAAACAGATAAAGGTAGATAGAAAAGAATGGTTAAGAAATGATTTTGTGAATAAGATTATAGGTAGCAGGCGAAATGTTTAGAAGATGCAGAAACAAGTATCTTTGTTGCAGTTCCTTTGCTTTTGAGCTATTTTGCTTGGGCAATTTCAGTTATGTCCTGGCCTGTGAATTGATGAATGTAGGTTTATCGATTATTCTTCTACAAAGATAAATATTCCTTCACTAAGCTCATATAGTCACTAGAGACAACACTCAATTGACCAATGTACTTTTTAAAGAAGTATTTATACAGGTGATATGGTCCTATTCCTGGCACAACACCACTTGGAGGGGGAAATGAGCAAAAAAAAAAAAAAAAGAGTTGCTTACCATATGTTAAATAAAAATTCAGTTAATTTTTAGTCTGGGCAGTTGGATGAGACTCTACTGTGGGAGGCAGTGTAGGAATAAAATATTGCCTTTACTGGTTGATGATGCTTAAGTAAGTGTCTGATGTGATGCACAGCTTATGACTTGTGCCAACTGAATGAGGCCATTCATGTACTACTGTATGTACCTTACACATTTCTACACGACTACACCAGTAGTTCACTTTGGTTGCATACAGAGGCTTTCTGATGAAATGATGGTGACCTGTTGGCTTATTATATATTGCATCTTTGTTTTACACTTTGATTTCATCTATGAATCAATCAATCCATCCATCCGTCCGTCCGTCCGTCCATCCATCCATCCATCCATCCATCCATCCATCCATCTTCTTGCCCTTCTCCGGGGTCGGGTCGTGCGGGTAGCAGCTTAAGTAGGGAGGCCCAGACGTCCCTCTCCCCAGCCACTTGGCCTAGCTCCTCCGGGGGAATCCCAAGGCCTTCCCAGGCCAGCCAAGAAACATAGTCCTTACAGCGTGTCCTGGGTCTCCCCCTGGGTCTCCTCCCAGTGGGACGTCCAGGAGGGGCCTCCCACCGGGAGGAGACCCAGGGAGGCGTCCAGGAGGCATCCTACCCAGATGCCCGAGCCACCTCATCTTTTAATCTGTGAAAACGAAGATAGCTGTAATGATTCATCTGTCAAAATATGAATGTATATGGGATACAGCATAATGGTAGCTTTAAAAAAATCCATCCTAAAGAAAGTTACACATTTGATCTTTTGTGTTATGTGGGAATATGATTCTACTTTTAAAACTAAATTATTCTTAGCCTGCTAAGAAAGCACTGCTATTCTACAACAGTTATTCTGCTAACAACTTATGCATTATATGTGATGTGAATTACTGGGTACTATGATTACATTATGCTACTCTAAACTTGTATTCTTTTGGTCCTGTTTCAGTTTTCTTTCTAAGTTTTTATTGGTTTTATTTCCATCGTGTGTTCTATTTTTTTTTTTTTGTTATATTTGAGTTCATATGTATTTCTTGTTTACTCTCTATTGCCCTATTGTGTCAGTCTCCTTTCCCCAAGCTCCCTATTTGATTCTTCTTTCCACACCTGCTCCCAATCTTCTGATTAGCCCCATCTTTGTTCAGTCTCCCATTTACTGTATACACCTTCTGTTCAGTCACTATTTGCTGGTTCCTCATCATTTCTTGTTCCTCCTATGTGTTTTCCCTAATGCCTCCTGTTTTCTGTGTTTTTGGATATTTTTTTTTCAGTTGCCACTTTGAATATTAAATCTACAAGAAACCACCTCAGCCTCCGTCTCTCCATTTGGGTCCTCTTCAAACCTCCACTCAACCTGACAAAACTAAAGCTTTATTTTACTAAGAGATTACTTTATATTTAGTGTCCCCATTGTACTTTATTTAACAATAAAGGACTAAAAATAAAAGACAGTTTTGAAAATGTAAATTCACCCCTGTTTTACCATGTTTTAACAGTATTTTACTGTATTTACTTTAACAATACACTACTGTCAGAATAAATAACAGTGAATGAATTTCATATGAAAATGCTGGTGTCTGTAGCTGCAAAAGTCTTACTGTAAATTTACAGGAATATTTCAGATGAAAATGATGCCAGCCATAAGTTATGAGATCAATCAATATTTACTTTGTTGCTTAGAATACCCAAACTGTCCCCACTGAGGTCTGAGACAGACCATAGCAAACTCTCACCCCTCGGACAACCAGTAAGATCACCAATCCCTGCATGGTTGCACTCAACACATCAAACAGGTTCTCTCCTCACATACGTGCTCTGCTTAGGCAATTACCCATTATTCTCCTCCATCTAGTCCTGTCACTGCTTGTTACATGCTTTTCTAAAACTCAGTCACCCCTTTGGAAAGGCCGTGTGGAAACCAAGTCTCTGCTTCATGTGTGGACAATTTCATGTGACCCCACATGTTTAACTAGTGACCTCCATCCAAAGCTCCCTTACTGTTAGTAATGCACATTACCAACCAGGGAGATAAAAAATACTTGGCCCTTGGACCCAGGACCGAATGCTGTCTGTCTGTCTGTCTGTCTGTCTGTCCGTCCATCCACTCTGTTTTACAAATTTGTACTTGATTTATACTTCAAATGCTTGGTTTAATCCAATTTTCTAAATGGATACATCCTTACATTTCCTGGCAATACTACCCTTTATGAGTTTCTCAACTTCGCATCGCCACTGGCATGTTTCAATATTATAGCTGATATGCCCAGGAAGAGATTCAAGCTGTTATGCAGGTTCATTCGTTTTAATCATAAGCAGGCCTTTTCACTCCAAATTGTTAGTAATAATATTCATCTCATACTGTATTTGTAGTGCTACCCTCCCTAGCCTGCACCCAATGTCCCACAGCGGAGAAAGTTTTACTCAGATTTTAGGACAAGCATGCCTCAAAGAAAAGGGACAAAATGGGTGATGGCACTGATCAGCAGCCCTGAGCTGTATTTGAGCTGGTGACCCAGCGATTCTGTGTGGCAGCTCCCTCCTCCCACATAGGATTTATCAAAATATATAGCTTTCATGTCTTATGAGCCAATGACATAAAATTAATGCTGGATTATTATTTTAGACCAGAAATTCAAAGTATGCTATGTTTTTAATTTTTATGCATTTTATATTTTTCCAATAATTTCTTTCTTCAAAATTATTTTTTTTCTGCTTGTTTGTTTTTCCCAATAGGTCATGTGAGTGACTTATGGTAAACTAATGTCAAATCATTAAATTAGACTGGAAAAATGATTCAGACTTGTTTTTATTTAGGATGAATCCATTAACTATTACACACATTCTCATTATCAGTGAGTATGAAATCGTACGAAAAGTTATGCACACTATTTCGTACGTTTTGGACATTTTTCCTCAAAAAACCACATCAGTGCGCATGCGCTGGCAGACAGAAAAAAAAAGCAGATCCACGGACTGACGTAAAACTGCGAGAAACAGCGCAATCATCACTTATTCATGTCTCTAACTACGTTGCTTAATGTTTAGGGTTAGGGTCAGGGTTAGGGCTAATTGTAATATATATTCTATATTCGTGAATGGTGCGTCAGATGCGCATGCGCATACGACGAAAAAAGCGTCCAAAACATACAAAATTACGGTGCATACCTTTTCGTACGATTTCATACGCACTCATAATGAGAATAGGTTGAACTATTTAGTTACCTCTAAAATGGTTACATCCAGAGTTTTTTTTCCATTTTTCACAACAACCAAATCATTCAAAACTGTTGTCAGTTACCAAGAAAACCATAGTTGTCCAGTGTGAAGCTTCTGAAATTAGTTGTCCTGAAGTATATCACATTTTCAGCTAACGCATTGGCAAATATCCAATGTGTTAACACCTTTTTAACTGAAAGAAGAGTACCAAAAAGCCTGTTTTAGGCACACAAGCAAGAAAATGCAATAATTGACTAAATAATCCCTGGAACATGTAGATTGCACTATAGGATTTTTATTTATATACTTTATGAGGAAAAAAATGAGTAAATAGTAAATTAAGGGATAAGTAGTCTTTTTATACTTACCATGAGGCAGGAATATGAAGCACTGGTGTCCTGAAACTTCTGAATGAGTCTCTGAATCAATTTAATATAAAACAACTTTGTCATGTGATCACTGTCTTTAGAGTCCTGTTTGTGACTCTGACAACTAGAATAAAAAAAAAATGTAGACATCAAGCTAAACAAAATACAAGTGTACCCCATGACTCTATTAATATGGAGAATTAAAGATGCTATATTATTCACATCAATCTATCATATTTGATTGATTGATTGATTGATTGATTGATTGATTGATTGATTGATTGATTGATTGATTGATTGATTGATTGATTGAAATGCATCATTTACAAATAATCAGTGGTCGACTGGGAAAAAAAAAATCAACACAAACACATTGATAAAAAATAATTATCCAACTCAAATTCTACATAATGTTTAATCTCCGAGGTCTGTGTATACAGATAATCATAGCTGAATTACAAATTAATCATAAAGCATGAGGTTAAAACTTATCAGGAAACTATTTCCACCTCAAATTAAACTCGAGGCCTCAAGTTCATACTCGATTCATTCATCATCTTTCTCTACCATGCAGGACGAAACTGAGTACTGGTTCTGATCCAGGGTTTAACGTGTTTTTCTTTCATCTACTCTCAATATGTACAATTTTTAACAGAGCTGACATTATGCAATAAAGGACCTGTGTACCACTCCTAGTATTTATAATATAATTTATTTTATTTCTACTAATAATTCATTCATATATTGTTTATCCACTTAATTAGGATAAATTTCTAAATTCTTTAAATTTCCTGCAGTGAAATACACCTTTCTCTTGGAACATAAAAAAAAAGAAAAGAAACAATCTTGATATGTTTTTGCTGATGCAGGTCTGATAGGCAATAATTTTTAGGTTTTAGGTTCTGAAATAAATAAATAATAATTATTTCTGAAAAGTATGAATGGATAGACCAGCCGTTCTCCACTCTCTGTGCATATCCTGCAGGGCGCCTTGCTCCATCTTTCCTCTGATCGCACATTACAGACTGCTTTCTTCACAATCAGGCCAATCTCGGAGCTGCCTTTTATTTGTTATGGTTGTCAGGAGCAACAGAATACACAGCTCGGTCAAAATCTAAAACTGATTGTATGTTTTAATTTGCATCCACATATCTGTGCCAAAAGATCTGTACTGATGTACATGAAAAAATGAGTACAGATCCCGACTCCTCAGAGATGAGATTGATCTCCATGTTGCAGGGTCTAACATAAAGCCAAGAATACAGCTGCTCTAATCAAACAAGCAGGGCAAGCCATCACATTAAAGTGTTGCACAAGAAGAACTCTGCTTCTGACCAGTAGTAATTTATATGTTTAAGCTCTTAGAAACATAGATGTTTTTAATTAAACATGGGTTGTTTTCTTGTGTGTTTGGCTAAGGATTAAAAGTAAAAAAAAATGTGCCTTATTTGTTTATATTTTAAAAACTGAGGGATCTCTTTGGAAATTTTGCCTCTTGAAGCTGCTTTTTGAAAAAAATGTGCTGTGCATCAAACTATTTTTCCCTCAAACAACTATATTCCTGATTAAAGGTTTATGCTGGTGTTGGCTATAACTGTTATGATATGGTGATTATGCAAAGTGTAGCTTTTATTCTCAAGTGTTGTTTTTGGCTTAGTAATTTAAGGTAACCATGAGTCTACCTTTCATACTGAATTGGTATTTGAAGACTTCTCTGTAAATGACATCAGGAAGGTTTTAAAGGGCATGAATGTATCCAAATAGGAATGTCTGATAGAGTTAACATGTAGTTAAGGGGAATTATGAGGATGGATATGCATATTGACATCCATACATATTCGCCCTTTCTGTCATTTGGGTAAAATTGCCCAATTGTCCATCTGCCATGCCTTTTTCCCTCTCTTTGATTACAGAAGGTGATGCATAGCATTTGCCACAGAAAGCACTGATTAACGCTTAGAAACTTGCAAGAATATCATATGTAGCCCATTCAATCAGTGAGATTTAAATATATTTATATATTTAGATATATAGATTTTTTTTTTTTACAATTGCTTACTCCCTTTGCTATGTTTATGAAAAAATCTGTAATATTTGTTTTGTAATTTCTTAAGATTTTCAATGCAAGAAAGCAGTTCTTGCAATCAGCTGTTTGTACATCAACAAATGCATAAAGATGTCAGTTACATTATTTGTCTCCTCCTTTGTATTACAGCAGTAGAGGCTCCTGAGAGTCCTATACTGTACCTTTTTTTTCTCTTTTACATACATACCTGACAGTGTTTAATTTTCAGGGTTGTGATCTCCTACTCACCTGCATTTAGCTGAAATCTCCCTCTCAGCTCCTCTGTTTTGTGTTGTAAAATGTTGTTTCTGGAGGTAGAATGCTAAATACTGTACACAGATGCATTTAGAGTGCAAGTGAAAAATACTTGCATTAATCTTACTATATAGTCCTCAAATATACATAATTTGCTAGATTCGATTTTCTCCTCATTCTTTTTTCTTTACTTCACCAAAATCCAAATCTACAGTAAATGTGAGTCAACATTAAAAACATAACATATCAAAACAATTAGGACAAAAATATTTTAGTTAAAAAATAAGTTGTAGCTCAAAACAGAAGGTAATTTTTAGTATAGAAAAAGGGATTTCTATACTATAAATTAGAATCAGAATCAGAAATACTTAAATAATCCCAGAGGGAAAGTACTTAAAAACTTAAGCACTGACCATATACTGTAACCCCAAGAAAAAACACACCTGTGTATGCAGTGAAAAAAAAGAATGAATTTCCTTTTTATATATGTTGTTCTTTGAAGGAGGATATGTTTTATTATGCCTCAGCTATGTGTATTTTGCAAAATTGAAATACTACCTTTCCAGAATTGATAAATCCAAACTGTTTTCTTTGTCTGAGACTGTATGCCAAACAGTCAAGAAAACTACATAAATCTCCTTACAAAAATATTCTGGTGAGATTAGTAAGCAAAATCTTATCTAATCCTGACCAAGCTCTCAATCATGAAGACGGATTGCTAACATCAGGTCAAACATACAGGGTTCCATAGATTAATAGGGTGAAATTGAAAAATGTCTCTCTAGATCAGTCAATTCTGAACCTAAACAGAGAACATTTACTACCGTGCAATAAGATTATCAGCCTATATTAAAATGTGAACTTGTGATTGGGTCTGTATGCTTGTGTACTTTTTTTTTTCACTGAAAGTATTTCAAAGCTTTGTTTTCTGACATAAGACAATAGGCAATGACAATAAGCATAAGCATAATACAATAATCAATTAGCGTGAGTATATACAAACTAATTTGTGTTTGTCATCCCTCCTGATGTTGGCATGAGAGTTAAAGGCATAGATATTTGCCTTTTTCATTTTGTGAACAATTTCTACTTCAGATGTAACCAGTCGATATGAGTTGACAATGATGATAAAAATAAATTAAAATATTAAGCCACTGAAGGAAATTAACTTATCTACCTAATCCCTACAAAACAGTGTTCTTCCTCTTCTTTGCAACTGTAGCGCTGATGCTCTGCATTCTCCATTTAATGTCTGAATTAGAATCTCTAGATTCAATGGTATGAAATAGGTACTTCCTGTTGCCTGTTGTCATGGTGACTCGTTGAATCTGTGCTCCACTAATTATAGCTTTTCATACTTGTTACACACACGTACAACTCTAAGTGTACATACTGTTTCCAAACTTAGGCTAGATCAGTTCAGAGTTGAGGATTAGAGGCTGAGTATGTTAAATCTGCTCTGTGAAACGGGCCTCCAGGGATGAATTGATTTTCATCAGTCAAGATAAATTGTCAACATCCTTGACAAAGTTTTATTTTTTTATCAATTTATTATTCAATGCGTCATAGAGTAGCAATTAAGTACCAGTGGATACTAATTAACTTCAATGTGTATGAAGGTTATGCCTGATTATTTAGTTGAATATGTTCATGTAACAATTCCATTTAAATGCCAAAGGGATTAGTGTAAATCTGTATGACATTAGGGCAGTTGCTTTATGTGGGGTAAATTCTAAGATGTGGTAAACAAACCTTTGTGCTGTCCAGTTTTCCAGCACATCAGATTTCATGCATTCAACCTATCAGCTCTAAATGCTCTGCTGCTTAAGCAGTTGGCAAGACAACTTCTCCTCCATAAAGTCACCTATTATCATCTACAGATCTTCATTAACGCTTATTTAAGTTAGTCCTTTTCTGTAAATCTGCCATTGCTGACTTCTATTGAATTTCTTCTCTGCACAACTTTCTCTCACAACAGCTATTAAATCTAGTTTCACATGGTAGTTTACTGCCCATTGCCAAAGAGAAAGGGCACCATAACAAAGATCTGAATATCAAAGTGTCCTTTTAGGAAGACAATTTATGGCACAGCAGCCAAGGCTTTGCAGGGCATGTCCTGTTTACTTCATGAAGGACTTGTTTAATGCCTCTAAATCATGAATAATAATGCTGATAATGTAGGCTTCGTCTTGGCCGTCCATCACAGCCTGAATCTCTGCTATTGCTGGCCACAAAACACAGGGAGTGAAAAGAAGGATAAAAAGATTTATTAATGTAAAAGCCTGTTTTATCACAGTTCTTGCTACTGCTCTCATAAAGATTTTTGCCCAGAAATTAGTAAGGTTTTCAACACTGGCTTCACACAGAGTACTGTGTGTATCCGGTCAGTTTGATTTTTGTCAAACTTTTAGGTCATTAAACATTGATTTATTTCAAAGATAACCTTTGTAAATACAAAACTCATAAGATATGATAAGTTTAATTATACAAGTAAAAAACTTTTCAAACCAAACTTTCCCTGTTTTGAGATACAGTATTGGCCTTTTATTTAACGAATTAAGTGTTATTCACCATATTTAGGTTTAGCCATTGAACAAATTATCTGGTCTGTGTTACAAAAGAACAAAAGAAACATGAGAAGAACTCCAGATCCCTAAATACACAGTATTAATCGATTTCCATCATGGGTTAATACACCATAGAAGAGGAGTCTGACAAACAGAATCCACTTGATTTAACAGGGGTTAAAACAAAATATGGAAAAAGCAGTGTTCCTCCTCTATCCACAAGGTAATGCTGCATTAGCGCAAATGGATGTAATTTAATACAAATGCAAGAAACTCAAATTATAAAAATTTGTGTGTTCTTCATTGCAATGGTGCAATGAAGGTTTGGTTACCAAGGTTGTATGGCTCAATTAAAAGTTTCCAAAAGAAGGAAGTTTGGCTGGATTTCACACACCAAACAGAAAAATCAGGTGCTAAGTGGTAAAAAAAGTCTCAGGGAATTTGAAAATAAATGTAACAAATGTTCGTGGTAAGAGAGTGAAGACAAATTAACCAAAGAAACAATTGAAGTCTAATTTAAGTGTGAAGGAACCTCTTAAAGGTCCTCATGATATTTGTGGTAAAATGATCTCTACATTGACAATCAAAAACATATAAAATTTCTGGAATGAGTTTTACTCCCATCCAAAATAAAAATAAATACATAAATAAATAAACTGCTTTCCAAAAAAAAAAAAAAGTTCTGAGAATCAACCATGGTCTCTGTTCTGATCTGGGGTATTTAAATCTGGGGTAAATAGTATTGAAATCAATTATTTCTTTGTATTGGTTTGTATTAAATACTGACAACAGCTCCTGCAGACAAATTTAGACTTCTGATATAATGCCTTTTAGTCTTTGATAACTAAAGTAGTGTTACATGTGGAACCGACTACCAGTTTTAGTCCGTGAGGCAGGCAGGGAGTTAGCTCGGAGCTTGTCTGCCTGGCTGTGTGTTTCCTGGATGGGGGCACCTTTTACAGTTGTTTTTTGTATCTCTGCTTCAGTCTACTTGAACCCCAATCGGCCTCAGCGGATGGCCGCACACACTGAGCCTGGTTCTGCTGGAGGTTTCTTCCTGTTACAAGGGAGTTTTTCCTCTCCACTGTCGCTACAAGCATGTTTATTGTGAGGGATTGCATTCCAGTCAATGAGTCGATGCAATCAACTGGTTTCCCTTAGATAGAAAACTTTGAATCAATTTGACTGTATGATCTGGTGAAATGTAAAGTGCCTTGAGATGACATGTGTTGTGAATTGGCACAATATAAATTAACTAAATTTAATTTAAAGTAAGTACATGTGGAGCTTTCTTGTGATTATCGATATCTTTGGAATATTCTTTCAATGTGAATTTAGTGTTTTTATTAGATCTAAGCCTTTATTATATGAAATAAACAGAAATTAACTAATTCAAGTAGATCACTCTGTGACTAACATATCTGCACAAATATTAATCCAGTTACTGAAATAAATTATTGAGATGCAGCTGTGTTTCACCGGGCTGAACTATATCATGTTGAAAAAGGATTTAGCAATTCAATGGAACAATACGAGACTTAACAAACAAGCTAGTTTCAGTAACAACTTGCTGAGCTAATTATGGGGTCGCATGTTTAATCGGATACATTATATTTGCAAATTAGTTCATCCCAGGTAAGTTTTTGTTCTTGTGGACCCATCAAGTGCCTAAAGCTGCTCAGGGTATCTTAATAAGTGTAACTCGTGACCCGTGATATTTTAAGTCCTAAGTATCATAAAATGCTTCTTTGAAAAGCACTTTGGAGAGAAGCAGAGGTTGACTTTCTTGTTTCAATCCTTTTGCATGATCCTTTTGTCAGGTGCTGGTGCATAAAATGAAAGCCTCTGTGGGGCTTCACCTTAGGGAGAATACTGTCAGTGGTTAACTTTTTTAAGGGCGTGTGTTTGCATATGAAAGGGCTACCATACTTTATCATATATAAACCATACCACCACTGTGTGTTTTGCAGATTCAGCGCTTTGTATTATTTGTGTGTTTATGTGTGTCTGCGTATGCGTTATGACGGTTATACCCTATGACAGAATGATCACACCCATCTCCCCACAGCTCCAGGAAACTCTCTTCTTTCCTCTCCACTGTTCTCCCTCTTTCCAGCCCTCAAAGGAGCTGTGTGATTACACATATGTCAAATTCTGTTTCCCTGTGGGCAGCGTCTCTCTGGTGCATTTTATTTTTCTCCTCTCTCTCATTCTCACTCTGCCCACACCCCTTAGAACCCCAGCACTATTTTCGAAGGTACACCACTGAATCAACATATGTGTAGAAAAAAAAAACAAGCATGCAGTTATCAGTCTGAATACCCAAACGGTCTGCATGGATTAAACTTACACCCCCACTCAAAAGATGTTTGACACTCAACTCTTGTGCTCCACTCATTTTCTGTGTGCACTTGACTCAGTTTTTATGCTTTTGCACCCACTAGGGTGATTCCCTGGTAACTCAACTCACCCTGCAGTATTTGCAGGCATCATTTTTTTTTTATTAGATAAAAAAAACTGTCATTGATTGGTCGGTTGGTGAGGTTAATTTACATATAGTTAAACAAGTTACAGAGATGGAGCCAAGCAAGCGCATAGAAAGACCAGCGAACAGGGATTAGGCCAAGTGCATGCAGAGCAAAAGCCAAGCGTGAAGAGAAACGGTCGAGAGTCAAGCTAACGCAGAAAAGGAATGCTGCTTGAGCACAGGGAATGGAGAAGTTTATTAGAGTTGAGCACCTTTTGATCAAGGAGGTGTGAGTTTAAACGTTGCACACAAGTCTCTCTCTTTTCACTTAGATTGGTAAATGCGAGCTCTGGTCGGTAAAAAAATTATATAAAGCTTAATTCAGTGGGTGGATTGGAGGATACAAAAAACAGCTGAAAGATTAGGGCATCTTTTCCATTTATGCGGGTCCCCCTAGTCTGTACACAAAATACCAAGCTTTGTTTACTGTTGGGATCTGGAGCTGTACCACCTTTCTCCAGCAGAGTGCCCCGTGGATCCTCCTGAGCTGAGCCTCCAACACACCTGAGGCGCATCTCGTCATCAGAGGATCCCCCTGTATATAACCTGCCTTCAGACCTTGCCTCAACGCCGCAGTGTTGATCCAGTTTGGTTAGCACCTGAGCCTAGCAATCACCTGAGAATCTTAGTTATCTCTGTTGAGATAAGATTCTAACACCTCCCTGTCTCTGTTTTCAGGAATCCTGTTTCCCTTGTAAGCTCTGGATGAG
>NW_015151881.1:115164-129203 GCF_000732505.1 Cyprinodon variegatus
TGAGTCAAACCTGAAGACTCGTTTCTGGATTCTCATGCAGCTCTTGGCTAAGAGCTGGAAACTCAAACCAAGGTCTGCCCTCAAGTCAGAAGTAAGACGCTGAAGCGGTTATTGGACTCTGCTGAACTAAACAGTCTCTGGACCCAACAGTTCCTCTCTCAAAGTTTAACCCGGACTCATCAAGGTATTCTTCTGAAACTCTCAAACTCAAACTCTTCAGTCCCAGAGCTAACTGAACTGTCATCCTTACAGACTCCAGTGAACCTGCCTCTCGGCCTGAACCAGTCCAGTGTCATATTTCATGTGCTTGTGCTTCAATAAACTCTGTTAAACTTTTCATCAGACTCCGTTGTGTTCTGCATATTGGGCTTTCTCTGAACCCATCATGACATTTACTTGTTTATTTGTATTGTAGACCATCCCCTATGACATGGGCCGACAACCCAAACTGCTCAAAGAGGCATATCGGACCAAAAAACACAAAAAATAAATCCGTCTGGAGCAGCAAAAATGTAAGTGTCTTATATATGCCTCGTATGGCAACACGGGCTCTAAGTGTATTATCCCACTATAGAAAAGTTTCTTAAATCTATCTTTGCACACCTCTAATATATCCAGAAGTTCAGCAATCACACTATTTCTCTCACCCATAACTTGGTGGTCGGCTGCATATTTAGCCTGCCTTCCCTGGAAATGCCTTTCCAAATTTTTCTTTATATCTTTTGACAACCACTCATTACAAAGCAAAAATGCAGGCAATCTGTCCGCATTGATAATGAAAGCAAATGATTCGCTCCATTCTTTGAATCCTCTTTACTCATTAGCTATCTTCCTTTTTTCCCTTTGGGATCCATGGTCCGAGACACACCTGCAGCTTTGTTTGCCTGGACCCGCTCAACGCTGGTTGGTTGCAAGTTATGACGACTAATCTCTATGGCTATGATGCAAATTATTGTTTAAATGTATTATACAAATGTTTACAGCATTGGAAAACATAATTCAATTTAGTTTGACCTCCTGCACACCACATTAAAACAAAACAAGAAAATTGAGTTTCTCCCTTGCTGCTCTCTGGTCTTTAGATATAGATTTTGAGCAAAACAATGAAATCCAAGGAACAAATAGATTCCTTTTTGGGGGGGAAGCATTATGACTTGGGTGTACTTTTGGAAAGTATTTGGAGGAAAAACATTGTGCAAAAGACCACTCCATGGTGGTGGTGTGAGAGGTCATTGATAATGTTAAGGGCTCGGGAAACACAGCACTGGGATGAAATGTCTTTAATGGAGGAGAGAGGAGCCTCAATGATCCTCTCTGCAGTTCTCACAACTCTTCTCTCCTTCCAGTCTGAGGTGCCACAGCCTTCACACCACAGTAAGAGAGCTGGTCAGAACGCTCTCCATGGTGCTTCTGTAGAAGGTTGTGTGGATAAGCGGGGGCAGGTGGGTTCTCATCATCCTCAGCAGGAAGTACAAGTTCTTCTGTGTCCTTTTGTCCAGTGAAGTGACACAGAGGCAGCAGAAGCATCAGAAACATCTGAAGCAGTCTTTACTGGACACGCTTCAGGAGCGTCAAAGATGCCTTTTAGGTGTGTACAAGCATCAAGAAAATAACCAGCAGAATCTTTTTTGCTGCTTCCAGCACTTGCGGTCTGAACTCAGCATTAAAAATGTCTGTGAGGACACAAGCTAGCTGATCTGCACTCTGCTTTAGCACCCACCCAGGTATGTTATCCGGGCCTGAGGCCTTTCTCGGGTTGACTCTCCTCAGAGTCTTCCACACATCAGCTGTGTCAAGGCAGAGTGCTTCCTCTCCCTGATGTGGAACAGCTTTCACTGCTGCTGTGTTACTGACATTGTGGAAGAGATCTCGGATCATCTAGCTGTGGTTCTGTTTCGCTTATCTGGTGGCACGATTCAAGTTGGCATGCATTGTCCTCAGTGCCTCTCCGTCACCAGACTTGAAGGCTGAGTTCCGTGCTTTTACGATTTTCGAACCTCCCCATTCATCCAGGGTTGTTGGTTGGCCCGGATGATGATGTTCTTTGTTGTGCCGACATTCTCTATGCATTTGTTGATGTAGGCTGACACAGTCATGGCATGCTATTCAATATTGATCTTGTTTAATAGGTTGCTTGAGCTTTGAACATGTTCCAGTCGGAGCATTCAAAACAGTCCAGCAGTGTCATCATGGCCCCCTCAGTCCACACCCTGACCTGCTTCACTGTTGGTTTAGCCCTGATAAAATGCGGTCAATATGCAGGAATTAGCATAACATATAAGTGATCTGATGACCCGAGGTGGGGATGGGGGCTGCTCTGAATGCATATTTAATGCTAGAGTAGGCTAAGTCCAGATTGTTCTGTCCCAGAGTTGCAAAATCCAGATGTTGGTAAAAATTAGGGAGCTCAGTCTTCAAGTTTGCTGGATGAAAATCCCCAGCAATGATGAAAATGCCCTCTGTGTGTTTAAGGCTGAAGCTCAGAGATAGTCTAGTATAGAATCTTCATGGCCTCTTTTGTGTTAGCACTGGGGGGATATAAACAGCAGTAATACTAACCATCGTGAACTCTCTAGGCAGATAGAACAGTCTGCAGTAATTAGTCAGACAATCGATGTCTGGAGAACAGAAGCTAGTAAGCATTCAAGCGTTTTTACACCAGTTGTTTATGTACACACACAGCCCCCCTTCTCTAGTCTTACCGCTGAGTTCTCTGTTTCTGTCGGAACAGTATAATGTGAACCCCTTGAGGCTAACGGTATTGTCTGGGATGAATGAAGCCATGTGTCGTCAGGATGATGGCACAGCAGTTCCTAGTCTGCTTTTTTGAAGAGAGTTCGAAATGGAGATGATCCAATTTGTTTTCCAGTGAGCCAAATTTGGAAAGCAGAAATTATGGAATTGGTTGTCTGTGGGGATTCCTTTTAGCGTCTTCGTTAGTCCGCCTCTTCAGCCCCTCTTTCATTGCCTTACACACCGCTTCCTTCGACCCTCACTCCGGCGTGGCTTGCTCCATGAGCCCGCTGCTCTGTTTCCATCTACCATTACCTTAATGATGTCTAGCAGCTCTTTCTGCCCTTGTTCTGTATGTGACAGTAGAAGGGGTATCTTGAGAAATTTATATAAAATTAATAAAAAACACTAATATTGAAAAAGTTATGATGAGGTATTTCTATCAATATTGTCATATTTTGCAATAAATATTCCTTCTGTGGTCAACAAACATAAATACACATAGTTCATTCTATGTATAATTCATACATAGTTCAAAACAAGACTTTAGACTCTTTTAATCAGCTCCTCCTGTGATTTTGGTTTACATGATCATTTCTCGGGTGTAAATAACAAAAACCAGAATAAGGCTGGCAAACATATAAGATTGGTAGTTTCATGACATGAAACAGAGTAGAGCCTCTGCTCCTCTTTATCATAAGAAGTCAAATGGGTTGCACAGGTTTCTAAAGCCTAATTCACACTGAAAATAATGAGATAACATGTTTATTTTTTTTTAAAACACTTGTCAATCCTCATGTGGCTCCTTTCCCATTGGCCAAAAAAGACTGGTCTTACCCTGCTGGCAAGCTTGGTGGCATCTGTCATCCCATTGCTGAGTCTCTGGTGACAGCATCACAGTGGCTTGGTGTTGATGATGTCACCAGTGCAACAGCACTCAGGAAAGGGAACTAGGGCGTAGTAAGTGTTCTTTATTGTTTTGTTAATTTCTCCCTCCAAATCTCTTTCACCAGTGCTGCACTATGTTTACTGAATGTAAGCAAGTATTTTGGCCTGTTATATCAGATGGGACTGGTCGGTGTGTTGACGTCCGTACAATGTGTCCAAAAGTATCCCATAGAATACTGGGTTGACCGGGGTCTGATGTACCCACTGTATGCCAATCTGAGACAAGCTATTTGAAGGCAAATTTAACATAGGTCGCTTGCCGAGTCGTTTGAGAGATCTGGATGCCGGTCAGTGAGCTGTTCCCATTGCCACCCAAAGCCAATTGTTCCCAGGTTTTTCAACCAGTAGAAAAGGGATATAGAGTGCAATTCATAGCTTTTGTCCCTAAGAAAGAATAATTTGCATTTCATCAACACTTGCACAATTAATTCTTATTATTAATTATTATTAATATTATAATATTGTTAATACAATGTTCCTCACATATCTTACATCAATCTTTGGAGACATCACAGGGCATAACAAGTCAATGGGAGGCACCAAAAGTTCACATCCTTAACTGGATTGAGAAAGTTGCCTCCCTCCACTTGAGTTTGATGGTGCATGTGGGATCATGAGTGTGAGTGGGCTGACAAACAGAAGATTGAGGGTCTTTGTTGTGTCACTAATGTAATTGCCTGGACCACTTCATTGTAAACAAAGCACAAGTGTGCAATATTGGTTTATTTGCCTTGACAATCACTCAACCCTACCTTTTCCGTCTAATTCAAAAGTATCTCAGGCATGGAACTACAGGCATGGGTTTGAGTCACTTCAGTAAATGCCAGCTCAGATCAAAGTCTCAGAAAAAAAAGAGAAACAGAAAAGAAAAGTACATCATAGGAGTTATCAATACAAACCTATAGGGTTATTGAAAACATTTTCAGATATATACAAAAAAAACTAACTGAATGAGTTTTATGCATTAAATAGAAGTAATTCATCCTATCCCTTAGATTTGCTGATATTAGAAATTAATATTCACAACAAAGTAAAACTCAAGTAAAACAATTGGCCTTGGTCCAGATGTAAGGCCTTGTAGCGAGGCCACACAGCTGGACTCGAATGGAGGAGCTGAACCAAGGAGGATCAGAAGAAATGTACAGCATGTGACTTAAAAATGATCTGAATAGTTATGACATTGTTATATTTCACTGTTTCTTTTTTAATAAATTTGCAAAAATTTCTACATTTCTGTTTTTTTTCTGTCAAGATGGGGTGGTGAGTGTACATTAATGAGAAGTAAAATGAACCTTATTGATTATAGCAAATGGCTGCAATGAAAGAAAGAGTGAAACATTTAAAGGCGTTTTAATAATTTCCGTACCCAATGTATGATAAGTACATTTATTGATGTGCCTAAATGTATTTAAAACTTGATTTTTCCCCTAATATATTATTTTTTTCTTTTTAATAAGTTATATATTTTCTAACATATATTCCTGTAGTATTTTCTCAGCAAACAGATTTCTCTTTAGCTATTTATTTCCACTTCTGCTTTTTCTAACATTCATTTTTCAACCTCTTGTTTTCCCTTTCATGCAGCTTTAAATTTTGAAAAAAAATAGAGGGGCAGGCTTTGGAAGAGCCTCACAGTGGAGCCTATAAAGGAAGTTCTTCCCATTTAACTTCCTGTTGCCAGTGGCCTGAGGCTGTGAAAGGCCTAGACTTAACCCTTCCCAGCTGAAAGGTACACTAAGTAGTGAGCATATGCCTCTGGTGAGGTCTTAGCATGCTGGACCGAGTCAGACTACCTTTCCTTCGTTTCAGAAGGAGCTGATCGACGTGACCGTCTTTTCCTGCAATTCAAACCGAGTTTAATGCACTGCTTCACCAACCGGCCTGCTGCAGCTAAGGGAACTAATCCAGCTCTGGTCGACCTAAATCTAACTGCCGACGGAGCAACAGCGGGGCCAAATTTCTGACTGCCGAGGAGCAATTAAAAGCTGCTGACCAATTCCATACTGGTCCTGCCTGCCTGAGGGCCGCTCAGGCGGCGCTGCTACATTGGGGCCGAGATGTCCCTGTTAGTTATAAAAGTAATCCCTGTTAAAGCTGCCTCTTATTATTCTAAAGCATTATTGCAAATCTCTTTGAGAGCTGCTGTTGGATGAAAAGAGTGGATCAAAGACTGGGCCTGCAAGGAACCCTGATGAGTAAGCGAATTACAGTTATAATCATTCAACTGATAACAATTAACTAGTTTCCCCCTTGATTTGAATGAGCTAATAATTAACGATAACTTCCAGAGCCAGTTATTTAATATATTTATAATCTTTTGGTAAACTTGTGCAACAACCAGAACCAGGTTCAGAGTGAGCAAACATATGCTGAGGCTAGGGTGACCATATTTTCATTTGGGATCTCTGTTCCCATGCATAGAGATGTCTGTGGCATGCACTCACTTAACATAGACCTACGTGATCCTACAATAACATGATATTTACAGTTGATTTATTAAAAATGCTTTTCAGTAAAAGTCAGCAGCAATAAATCCAGTAACAAACGATAATTTAATTCAAAATGTATTTATTAAAAATGCTTAACAATTCCTGTAATGAATGAATAGCACAATGAAAGAAATAACGTCTCATCTAAACATCCCTCACTTAACAATAAAAGTTAACAATAACTCTCAACTCCCAATAACAGATGATGCTCAGCCTCAGCAATGAACGAAATAATGTCTGTTCTGTAGGCTATTGGAAAAAATAAATTAACAAATGAGCTAATTAACAAAGAATATTGAAAAAGAAAAAGACATTTGGGATTTATTTTTCAAAATTTGCCCCAGCAAATACATACCAAAATTCAACATAAAAATTTTTCAAAATGTACCAAAAACGAACAAACATATCAATAGACTATCTTTACTTTCGTTGTCCAGGTGGCTTTTCAGATTCCTTATACCTCCATTGGACACCGAGACATATCCCTGCTTTGCACACTGTGCACAAGGCATCCAATGTGTCTCGACCCGGTCTGAAAGCGGGGAAACTCTTTTGTAAATCATTGATAAACATACATTTGCGCTTTTGCATGTTGTTGGCATACTGACAGCCACGCAATCTATATTCTGATTAAGAACAGGGCTGCCCGCACTGACGCGGCTCAGGGATTACGTCACATGCATCGTCGTGCGCAGTGCCCTAGTGCCTGTAAATTTAATGGTCCAATTAAGGTAATTTAAAAAAATCAGGACATTTCCTCACTTTCTAAAAAAAACCCGGGATGCCCGGGACAGGATGTGAAATACGGATATGTCCCGGGAAATACGGACGTTTGGTCACCCTAGCTGAGGCCAACTGGGGTTAAAGGAGATGGAAACAAATGTATAATAAAAAGAGGCAGAGATACAAAAGGTAAGGCAACCGACAACTAGCTCCACAGGCTACCCCGTCCAGAAAAGATACACCCAGGGAGATGAGCTCCATGCCAGTTCCCATGTCAGGGGACAAAAGAGAGCATATACAGTTAGTCACAATAAGAGCAAAAACAGGCCAAGTTTCAACATCTATAAACAAAGGTTATGGTGGCAGCAGTACAGCTTATATGTCTCTACAGGATGGTGTCACAGGAAACACCGTTCTAATAATCACTTTGAAATTATCATATAATTATTTATGTCTTAATTCTGTCCTTATTATAGAGTTTGATGAATATTAATCTTCTTAGGAGAAAAGGAAGGCTTGAGAACTGGTAAAACTAGATCTAATTGTTACGACTCCTGTCTGTGTGTTTTGTGTTTGTTTCCCTCCCTCGACCAGGAGGCGCCTGGTTCTGGTCCACCTCCTCACACACCTGCAGAGGGTTACCTCGTTAACGGAGCTCTCTTAAGCTGCTGACTGCCACTACCTCGACGCCAGAGTGTTTGCCAGTTTTGGGTACTCTTGCCAAGCTGAGTTTTGCTGAGTCAAACTGAGTTTTTGTCTTAACCTTGTTATTTTGTCTTTGCCTCTCGGCAGGAAGTCATCCTGCAAACTGGATTTTCCAGACCTTCTCTCCCTGTAAGGATCATCTGAGCTTCAAACTGAGCTGAGGATCCCAAACTGGAGGTTTGGATCTACTTCCCTCCAAGAGATCGTTTGAGCTTCACACTGAGCAAGGGATTCATCTCCACAACGACCCGTTCAAGTACCGCAGGAAATCTAAGTGGCAGTCAGTTTCTCCATTCACCTACAAACAACCGCATTCTGGGTAAACCCTGTCCGCCCTCCATCGAAAGAGACAAACACTGGAACACCCCCAAACTGACTGGAGTCAAAGAGCCAACCACTTTTCTGGAAACGTGAGTCAGCAATCTATTTCTCCTCTTCAAGTTCGAGAATGAAGTTTCCCACCAAGCCTGAACTAACCGCAATGTCTTCCCCTCACCTTTTAGTTCCGGTTGAGCAGTGTTAAGAGCAACACTGGATTCTTCATAATCTCCTAAATAAACCTGTTAAACTTTTCCCCTGGTCTCTCTGTATTGGTTTACTGCTTTTGGGTCTGATCATAGTTAAAATTATGACACTAATGACTGATTAACTTAGAATAGAAAACCTTAAAACTTAACATTTTACAAACTCAGAGACTAGGACTACTTGTTTCAATAAGAATGTATGGGCATTAATGGAAGGTGATGATCTAAAAGAGCTTCACCATGACCAAGACCAGAAAATGGTACTTCAGGGGTAACTGCCTAACTGGTTTTTAAGTCCTCATGAGAGAAAGGGACTAGAACACCTTTAACTTATGTTGGAAGACAGGGATTAAGAATAAACATGTGATTACCAGACTTAGGTTTGCCAGAAAAATGTATACAAAGGTGTATTTCATAAACGTTGCTCAGAAAAGCCAGACTTGGATGCCTAAATGTGACTCAACTTAGGCCCATTTTGCCAAATGGTGATTACTGGGTTTCACCAAAAAGACGAGTTAATTGCTCAATGTCACTAATGCAAAAGCCAGGTTCAACTAATTAGTGGTGCCTCACATATAAGCAGACCATGTGGTCAATTATGGAGTTCATTGATAAACCTCAGCAAAACATTGGTTGCTAAAAAGCTTAGTAAGGTAAATAGTAAGCTCTGATTGATCACACTGTCTTTAATTAAACAGGACGACCCAGGCACTTAAAGTCTTGGCCAGACTTTTACATTTTAAAACTTTGTTCATATTAATTACATTGCACCTGCAAAAAACAAAGAGAACAACAAAATAAAGTGATGCAATTAAAGTGATGTGACAAATAGTGGGTTGCCCATGCCTGACTTTACCCTTGGCAAAAATTAGCATGTCTCTGCAATGTGTCAGAGGAACTGTTTGGGTGTGATTCAAACCCTTTTTTAAATGGGAGCTGAGGTCCAATAAAGGCTGTCAAGTAAATAAACCCTCATCTAGAAAATCCTTGACTTTAATGAAATAAAAAGCCCAATTCAGCCACTTTGAAAAATGATAGACTTTACATGATTAAGCAACATGAAAAAGTAAATTTTTTTGCAAAATGATATGGGTTACTTTTACTTACAGGTTTCTATGTCTCTGCATGAAAAAACAAATTTGCTTCCATGATTATAGGTTTTAAAGTCTTTGCTGGTCTGCTGTGTGACCAGCTGCACTGCAACTCACTCTCTACTGCTGTTAATCACTGAGATGCAGAGCACAGATCTCACATGGTGAGTTTAGATTACACCAGGGTGTTGATTCTCCACATTCATCAACTCTTTGTCCCACAGCAAAAAAAATGACGCCTTTAAAGCAAACTTCATCTTTTTTGTGCAGTGGCACTTTTTTAGCAGATTTACAAAAAAGATGGTTGAGGATGTTCGGCATGGGCAGTAATCTTTTTGCTTTTGTTTTTGAGAAAAGCTTAAAATTTGTTGCACCAAACAAAACCAACAAAAGTTCTTTTAGTGTCAAAAACCAATTTGAAGACCTCCCATAACTCAGAGTTGCTAATTTAACTTGTGCATCCAAATGAAGTGTGTGAAATTTACGAAGGATATTGACAAGTGGCGGGGCCATGTTTTTGTGCACTCTGCATGCTCTGCTGATGTTAAATTACCAGCTGTACCAGACTTTCTCTCTTTTCAAAAAAGAGTAAACAATGATATATACATATATACATATATATATATAAGGTTATATAACATCCCATTGGATAAAAAAATGAGTATCCTTTTTCTTCCCAAACCAGACCCCTACCTGACCATCCTGCTTGACATAAAATCTTGACGTGGCTGAAATTTGGGAGCAAAATCTTTACTTCAGCTCATACCAGAGCCCCGAATGTTTACAGCAATCTTCACAGAATTCTGTATGATTTCAACTCTGCTTGCCTAATTTATGCACTAATCTTGTTGATCATTGAGGAGAGGAATGTGATGGGGAGAAAACCTTGACAAAAGATTATGCAGACTTTATTTTAAGTTGATTTATACACATAATGTAAACTGTTGCCCCCTGAAGGCACTTGTGTTTTTGGGTAATTCCCTTTTGTGTTTTTTTTTTTTTTTTTTGTGTTTTGGTTTTTGTTGCCAGGTGGTAAGGTACGGGTCATCCAGGATGAAACAACAAGTTATTATTAATTTCGTGTTGAACTTTAGCAGATGAGCAGCACAGAATTGCATATGATGGTGTATATTATCTAAACCGTCAGGAATTAATTGATAGGACTAGAATAAGATCTAAGTTGGGCTCTTGGAACCAAGAGAGTACTCTTGGGGTGAATGAAATAAAGTCAGGATACCTAATAAAGGTTATGCATAATTGTATTCGATTAAACAGTTGAGATGACAACAAAACAATACATATA
Organism: Cyprinodon variegatus; assembly: GCF_000732505.1. NCBI lineage: Eukaryota > Metazoa > Chordata > Actinopteri > Cyprinodontiformes > Cyprinodontidae > Cyprinodon > Cyprinodon variegatus. The sequence continues at coordinate 125,681 of NW_015151881.1, forward strand.
AAATTAACAAATTCCAAATAGTAAGGGGCCTAGATATAAACACTATTTATATATATAAAGCAAAAAGGGAAAATTTGTTTTACGAATCTAGACATTTCTTTATTTGAGCCTAAAATGCTTAGAGAAAGCAGTTTTGTATTAGGAAGCTGCCTGCAAACCAGGAACACCAGATTTGGCTGGGAGCTTGGAGTAATGACTCGTAGTGACTGACACCTGCATCTTTTATCATAGGGCCCATATGGATTGGGAAGCAATTCCAGTAAATAACTTAAATAATTATTGAAGTCTGAAATGGAGTGATATTGATGAGTGAATTATTAGTCTTATGAATCAAGAGCATTTACTGTGTTCTTCTAGAAAAGCTTAAATGTGCTTTAGGCATTAAGGGAACAACAGTAAGTGTTATGTGTCCAAAAAAATTCAGTTTTCGAGGCTGTTTTTATTTTCCCTTAAACATTGTTACACTTATCTGAGATTCTGTGTTATTACGGTGGCTCACACTTGAGTTCTAGTGAGAACTGCAACAGTTTCTTGCGAAAAATGCAATATAGAGGTAATATTGTCCACAATATAATCAATTTTTGCCCCCTTTTACCTTACTGAGAAATTTCTTCAAGGAGAATTAATGATCTGTTTCTGACATCAGTATGCCAGAATGAAGGGGAACCTACGGTCCCGCTCACTCACTGTTAGTTTTTTTAGGGCTTATATATAACTTTTTTAAGTTATACCACTGCAAATCAATAAGTTAAAGATATGGGGTCTGATTTATTAAGCTTGTGTATGCACAAAATGAGGCATGGAACATGTGTTTGTCCCGTTCCATGGAAAAGTGATCCGTCAAAAACAATCTTGGCATGGGAACGTGCTGTCCCTCATGCCAACTATGACCCATATATACGCACATTCTGGAGGAAAGGAGAAAATGATGTCCTCTTAGGAGTTCATCATCACTTTATATAAAACATTCATCATCAATGAACTTCACCATAAGCATCCAATATTGTAGAATAATTTGTGCAGAGTTCGTTATTGTTGTGGTTGAAATTGGTGAACCACTAAACCATTAAATACCATTGATCAGCTTTTTTATTCAAATACAGTACATAATGACATTCGTATTGTTTTGTATGGATATAGTATAGTATGGAGAAATATTTGTCCCATCTGTTTGAGCTTGCAGGAACTAATCTGAAAAACTCTTCTAAACACACTGTCCTCACACTCAGTTCCATCTCTGCGCATGCTCGGCTCTGTCTCTGCAAGCGCTCAATCTGCTCTTTCTGGGCTTCATAGCTGTGCGCTCAGATTTTTCTCCCCTCTCTCAATGCTGTATCTGCGCTTGTGACTTCATAAATGTATGCAAACAAACCACACCATCAGCCAATCACGTTCAGCTTTTTTTCATCCAATCAAAGTATTCGCTCCAAATACTACATCTGGTTTAATGAAAAATTTCCCAAGAGGAGGTTTGGCGGCGTCTGCTGTCTGGATGATTGTGTTTGATCGAATATAATGCTGAACTAGAATCAGAACAAAGTACTTCCTAATGGATGTATTTCTTCAATCCATTCTAAGGCCAATATAATCCCAAACATTTTTTAGACTGAAATTCCATCACTGAGTCTTTTACCTGATTTAAAGTTGAAAACGGTTAACATATCCATAATGTTTTTTATCTAAATATTGTTGAACCATACTTGAATCTGAAATATCCTCCTTGTTTTTCCATTTAAACATTAAAATTAAATCCGTATTAATAGCAGACAACAGAGATGGATGAGTTAATGATCTGATAACTGTTTTACTGACATTTATTTGAGATCATTCAAGATCCTCTATAGTCCTATCTGCTGTTCATCAACTGGTTAGAAATTTTGACCACATATCTGTAAGAAGTGTTTGATTTCCTGACTGTGTTTTTTGTTGTTGTTGTTGTTGTTGTTGTTTATGTATTTAGCTGACTTACAAAGTAGACATTAGCATGAAGGGTCTTGCCTAAGGACCAAACTCATTCCCCCCAGAGGGGATACAAACCCAGGCTTCCTGTGTGCAGGACGGGTGACTTACCACTTGAGTTAGCCAGTTGTTTTTTTATTAAACCAGACGTAGTATTTGGAACGAATACTGTGATTGGATGAAAAAACAAATTAGCGTGTTTGGCTGTTGGTGTGGTTTATTTACATACATTTAGAAGTCGCAAGCGCAGAGACAGAGTTGAGCGAGTGTAGAAACAGCTCAGCACACAGCTATGAAGCGCGGAAAGAGCAGGTCGGGCATGCACAGAGATGGAGCCGAGTGTGAGGACAGTAGGTGAAGAAGAAGGTTAATTTTTTCAAAGTTAAATGCATGCCAGAGCAGTTTTAAGCTCACGTTTGCTGTCTCACTGCGCACTCAGATTGGTTCCTGCATGGTCAAACAGAAGGCAAAAGAGAGAAGGTCACTCGATGGTATAGTTAACGTGGGCATTTAAAGCAATGATCACAAGGTGCAGTCTTGTGCGAAGCTATGTGTTTTATCAAGGAAATGTGTTTGTTTTTAATAGTGTTGCACCGATACTGATGCTAGTATTGGGCAGAGCTCCGATACTGCACTAAAATGGTGCTATCGGTGTCGGGGAGTACCGACAAATAGGGAACAGATAAAATTTTTAGAGCCAAAAGTTTATTCAACTATTGTCACCCATTCAAGGTAGGCTATAAAAAGTTCTACTGGATTCACTTTGTATTAGTCTGTTCCTGTTTCACAAAGGTAGGCAACAGCTTGACAAAACCATGATGGCAATTACTTTACATACAAGTAATATGTAGCTCTTCATATAAACACACACATCAAGTTCAAACAGATGGTGTCTGTATGGTATCGGTATCGGCCGATACTGCACAGACAAGTATGAGCAGTGATGGGACTAACGGCGTTGAAAGTAACGCCGTTACTAACGCCGTTACCTTGTTTTAGTAACGAGTAATCTAACTAATTACTTTGACTGTAACTATAACGCAGTTACCATTGCAGACACCCCATTACTGCGCGTTACCCAGGTCGCACAATGAACCTTTTTTTCATGATAGGACTTGTGCGCGCCTTGTCATGAGAGAGGGGAGGATGAGAATGGCTGATGTATAGTGAGATTCCGTCTGTCAGTTGGGTAGGTGGGTGTTTCCGCTGGCGGGTGTTAACATACAGCACACACAGAGAGATGGAGAGTGAGGATGACTCCAGCAGCAAAACAGCGTTTTCCAGATGGAAATGCCGGTGTTACGTCGAGCTGCGTTTCCCCATCACATACCGTTTCCCCTGCATCTCCGCACAGCGCAGGTGGCCGTTGCTAGCTAAAGGCTAGCAACAGTCGCCCTGCGCTCGCGCCACAGGAGAACTATGGAGAGCGTGAACGATCAAATAATAGCCTATATATATGGAGAAAGGGAGAAATCTGGATGGATGGATGGATGGATGGATGGATGGATGGATGGATGGATGGATGGATGGATGGATGGATGGATGGATGGATGGATGGATGGAT
>NW_015151881.1:129804-131977 GCF_000732505.1 Cyprinodon variegatus
AACTAGTAACTATAACTAATTACTTTTTCAAAGTAATATGCCCAACACTGAGTATGAGGTATCGGGGCCAAAAAATGGCATTGATGCACCACTTGTTTTTACACATGGTTTTTAAACATGGTTTCATAAAGCTGAAATAACATTTTTTGAAAGCCATTTTCAGTTTGTGGGTTTAAGTACACTTACAGTACGCAATTACGGAGACCTTTGGACTTGGACTTATCCCATGCCAACCCCTTGCTTGGTATAAGACATGCATCCATCCATCCATCCTGCTACTGATACAAATACGTATAGGCTCTGTTTTATATGGCATACTATGTCAGCCTAAAATTGTCCCATTTAGTAGTTTCTACAAACCCAAGGTAAACCCTTTCTACATTAGCGACATGTATACTTTCTGCTACGCACACAAAGCTTAGGGCTATGGTTTCTTTTGGAAAGTTTACACAACTACCACAGAATTGTTTTACCTTGAGAAAGTTATCTCATCATGTTATAATCAAACTCTTTTATTTGTGAACTTTTTCAAGCAGCATATAACAGCTTGATATTTGGCTAGAGTGGTTATCTTGGGCAATAATGAGATGGTTTTAATTGTGTTTAAACCCTGGATTCATAGTGTTTAAAAATATTACATTTCCTATTACAATGCATTTCTCAAACGGATGAGACTGTTTTTAGTTTTTGTTTGTATTTAGGTATATTAGAGAGTAACCTGTCCAAGCTTTTTTTTTTTAATGCTGTTATCCATAATGGCTAGATATTTTGTTGTCTTCTGACATTGCTCACATCAACCTCTGAGGCTGCCATTTTAATTTTGAAAAAGCTCTAAAAAATATATTCTGTACTATCTTACAAACTAAAAAAGCAGGAGGCATCTGGGAGAAACATGATGGTGAGCAATGTCTAAAATAATTTCTCTGAAGAGGGGCATGTCCTCTTATTTGATCAAACCAAATCACATTTGAGCAGAAGAGTAACAAACAAACACGTCCTATGCCAAGGCCAAAGCCCTATTTTGCAATTTTAATAAAAGTGATATGGATCTACACTAGATGAAAATTTCATGTCTCTTGCCTTTGCTTCAGCTTCTGCTCTCCACCAATTCCAGTAAAATTCTACTCGAATCTTATCTAAAGTCTTAAAATAAATTGATTTAAAACAAACAAACAAAAAAAAAAAATAGGCATACGTCAAGTTTTTATGTACAATACTGGGAAAATGTTTTAAACTGAGGACATTAAAGATGCCAATTTTAAAGAAAGACCAGAACACAGGGTTGAAACAAAATTATATTTGCATCCCAGGTAATGTCTTTTTGCATTAACATTGCAAATGATTTTGCAGTTCTTTAATAGTGAAGTTTCCTTATTTTATTTTCTCCCCCTACAGTACTGTGCAAAAAAGGTCCTCATTCAGGTTTGTCACACTCTTGGTTATTTTAACTTTTTTTACTATTGATTTGACTTTAGATTTGAGAAAGTTTAGGTAAGTATAACGGGTAATATTTGTCACCATTCTTTTGAAGATTAAGGCATCTGCCTTACATGATTCACACAGTCTCTTGTCTTTCTTATTTTTCGGAACAGCTTTGATTAATAATACTGTGTCACATAATATTCATACACAGTATTGTCCCAGAAAAACCTCTGGTTAATATAACAAAGCAATGTTCGAATCAATAAGGAAATAATAATTCTGTTTGGATTTTCTTTATGGTAAGCAATAACTGTGGCACTGATGACTTTGTGACAAAGGTCAGTTGCAGACCCTTTATTTAACCTCTGAGAGAAAGAATCTTAGTAAAAAAAATTGGTTTTAAAATCTAAATTGTCAAAAAGCAATATAGGTTATGCATAAAAAAAATTTTGTGTTAGAAATTTTGCACATTTTTACTAGGGGTTTTTCATGATTTGGAGGGTGCTGCAATGTGGTGTGATATAAATGGTTTTATAGGCCAAGATAGGCCTACAAGTTTATAGGCAAATAGTCTGTATAAGTATTAAGAAAAATATTGCAAAAGCAATCTTCCTGTTAGGTTTCTGTTTCTGTTATGTTTTTCCTTTGAGTTTTCAGTCTTACTTTTCTCCTTGATTTCTAGTGTTTAGTTTTCTTTTCACCATGTTTTATAGTCCTAGTTATTTGATTATCATTTTGTTGTTATTTCCAG
>NW_015151881.1:132142-141399 GCF_000732505.1 Cyprinodon variegatus
TTTTCCTTTTGGATTTTTGGATAACCAGCCTCTGATTTCTGTTTAGTCATTATTAAATCCACAACAGATTCACCTCTGCCTCTCTGCCTCTGCTTTTGGGTCAACACTCAATAACCAAATCCTGACACTTCCACTTTGATCAAGATCCAATTATAAAAGAAATGTTAAATGGTGTTGTAAAATGGTAAATGAACACCTAATTCAAACTTTGTGTTTTTTCAAAGGAAAAGTACAGTAGGCACAGAATAATAAATTGATCTTTATTTATACCTAGAACTAATGCATCTGCAGTAATTTAATGAATTTAGCTTTGATCAGTAAAAAAATTTAAAAAATAATAATTTTCATTGCGATCAAGCAAAATCAATAGGAACCACGAGACACATCTGCAATCAACAACAATTACTTACAATTTCGAGAGGACTTCAACATGAAATTTGCGAGAGCTATAATTAAATAGACAATGTCCACGTGCATGGCAGTTGGATGTTGTAATACATCGGGTAAAAGTGAAAAAACAATTATTTAACCTTGATGATCCTTGTTGGGCAGGTTACTGAGGTCCTGGTCGTTGGATTGCCAACTTAAAGAGGGAAGATTTGCCTTTGAACTTCTGGACAAAAACCTGTAATATTTAGCCAACATTTCAAAGAAGAATGTTTTCATGATGACTTGGATAATAGCATGTTGTGACAAACACCAGATACAGCACTGGGACTTGCTCAACAGTGGTTACCACACCATAATGTCACAAACTGGTAGGTGGCAGTAGTGTTCTTTGACAAACATGGATGTCTTCAGTAAAGCACACAATAATTCTGAATATGGCCGGACTTTTCCTTTAAATTAATTATATATAACAACCTGAGGAATAATTTGTTCTTAAATCTTTGGGCAACTTAAACAAGCTTTGTTGCACTAACCGAGCAGCTTTGTAATGGATGCAGCCTCAGACCAGGGCTCCTATCTATCATAGGTTTCTCCTCCCTTCTTATCATGACTCATGTTGACTGTGCCCTACATAGCTCCGTCCAAATCAAGGCCTCTGTTGGCTGTCTAACACATGTTTTTATGTACACAAAGTCAAGACAGAAACACAATCTGCACATGGAGCTCTGACGAAGATCTGTTTCTTGATGCTCTGTGAGAACTTTTCAGATTATGTTCAAGGATAAAATTGTCTTTTAGAAGCCTGGACCTCCTGCCTTCCACAACGGTTCCCAATTGCAGCATTCATGCTGAGCCAAATTGATTTACTACAAGACTTCACCATCCCAATACCCCTTCTGGCATTTAGGTGGTACAAGCCAAGTGAAAGCTGATCCATATCTAAGCCAACCAATACCCCCAACCCAAGTGCTCTTGTGATCTCATTGTCCTCATTGATCTGTCCTTCACTTTGCAAAAGGGAATGCTGTGACGACTGCCTAATTGCAGATACTGTATGCCTGTTCCTGGGTAAGACATGGGGATGAGACAGATTAAAACAGTGTGTTTGCTGCAGCAATGATTCAGACTTGATTCCGAAAAAGGCCAAACAGGAGCATTTGTCTTTAAGATATTTATCTTCATCCCAGCCCATAACCATTTCAACACCACAAAATATAAGATTTTTTTTACGTGTTTTTATTTGTTATTGTGACTTTTTTAAACTGGTCTGTGTATCTCTTGTTGGACAAAAAACAACAACAAAAAATAATGACAAGCAGTTGATGCCTTGCAATGAGGTAAGCAAATAGTAATTTTGTCATTTTTACATGGCCCCATTGAGAAAATATTTACTCCAACATTTAAAATTCTTTACCTCCAAAAAAAGATAAACCTATTTTTCAACATAATTCTACCTAAGCACAACTAGACTAATGTAAATAATGAAATTTATACTATTACCTTAAGTAAAAAGATGCATTTTTATGGCATCTCTTCTAGAATTAAAGATGTGTAGTTTTTTTTCTTAAACTTTAACTTGAGGCTAACAAGTTTTATTTTGAGTGAAATAGCTCATTGACTTTTTTGATTGTTCTAACTACTTTAAAATGGGACTCTTTGGAAGAAACAAACCAATATTCTTCAAGCTGGTATAGCCTTTTCTTTTTCCATTTTAAGGTATTCCCTAACTTGGCCCTCAAGGGCCACTGTCCTGCAGTTTTTAGAGGTTTTCCTGCTTCAGCACACCTGACATGCAGTTAGAGCTGATTAACAGGCTGTTACTGAACTGCAACCATCAACCCCAGATTCAACATCCTCCGTCACCGCTCAGCTCTGCCCCGCTCTTGTACGTCTGGCTGAGAACTTGTGCAGTCATGTTAAATAGTGAGAACTGTTCCACATCCACCGCTGCTCCTGCTACGTCTTCTCCGTCCTTGGCTGCCAAATTACGGAGCTGAACTATTTTTTGCTCCGCCTCGGTCCGTTGGAAGCCGGTCTGGTCAAGATCTGAAATTGCAATTGTGCCAACCAGGAAAAGGACCGTCCACAAGATCCGGTTTGTAATGACAAATCAAAAACTACTAATTTGAGTATAAAGTTGATATATTCCCAAAAAGACGGCAGTTTGATTGGATGCACACTATTTGGTACTTGAGCAAACCAGGGAGCAGCATTTGTTATCTCAATCAAAATATTTACTTAATGCTGAAAGGTTTAAAAGTTTCATCACATCCTGTCACAGCAACTTCCAAGAGCGCATCACACAACTTTAAAAGAATCTTCTTATCCCAGGCATGGATGAAGAGATGCAGATTTTGGATGGATAGAACAAACCAATTTTATATGATCCTAGTTATCCTTATTACAAAGATCCACAATGAAAATAAGATGTTTGCCGATGAAGCTGATGGTGAGTTTTGAATATGTCATATGAAATTAAGCCTTCAACACCTCGTTTTGTTTTTATATGAATTAACAAATAATAATATAGCGCATGCTCTCCTGAACTCCAAGGAACTCAGAGTGGAGCGAGACGGGAGGAACTGCCGAGGCTGCAGGCGAATGCTTTGCAATGGCGGTCTAGAGCGGAGTGGAGCGGATAAGGAAGATGTGTGATTTCAGGGTCAGAATCAGCTATAGTGAAAACAAAAACCTCTACAAACTGCAAGACAGTAGCTCTTGCAGGCCAACTTTGGGCAGGCCTGGTTTACATGAAAAAAATGGCACAATGATAACAAATATGACTCAAGTTTAAGTTTAAAACAAAAAAACAAAAAAATTATGAACAAATCAAAGTAAACATGGACAATTAATAGCAAACGGAGCAGCATTGTAATATCAAGGCATGTCTGATGGATGCACTATTGCATTGCTTTCCAAATTCTTCTTTCTGTGTCCCCCCTTTCTTTGCCTCCTCTTAACCTTTATCACTGCTCCAACTTTTTCAACAGTTCTTGATCAAAAATATGCTGCCATCTACCAGGATGGTGAAAATGAAACATAGGTGGACATTTCAGCAATTTTTGGACATTTCAGACATTTCACACAGCCAAAGAAACTCAATCAGAAATAGAAAATAAAGTTGCTAGAATTGCCAGGCCATTTACCTGACTTGAATCCAATTGAACATCTATGGAAAGCACTAAAGATCAGAGTTCATAGAAGACCCAAGAAATCTTTAAGATTTAAAGACTGTGGATTGTACCAAATGGATAAAAATCACACCTGAGCAATGGATGCAACTAATTTCCCTATACAGGGGGCATCTTGAAGAAGTCATTGCCAACAAAGGCTTTTTGTACAAAGTTTTAATTAAATTTCATTAAGTGTGTCCAATACTTTTTCCCTGTGTCATTCCAATGTTTTACACATAACTTAATGTCTGGACATATAAGGTTGGAATTTTTTTGTATGTGTGGATAGGTGAAAGACATAATGTCAATAGCACCTGAAGAAATATATCTACAATATTTATTTTACCTGCTGAATATTTTAATATTTATTTATATTTTCCTAATCAACACATTGGTTAAATCTTTTTGCAGGTGATCTTGCAGATTATCTGTCTTGAGCAGTTCGACAGTTCTAGACCCCTGGGTGGCCAACAATTGTTCTGCATTTAAGTTTTTTTATTCTTTTTTTTTTTTTTTTTTTACACAGATATATGCATAGACTCACTGTAATATGGAAAAATGACATCCGGCCTCTTCATTTCTAAACATGGCTGGAAGTAACCAATAATGGAAGCAATGTGCCCTAACTGCCTCATTTCCAAACTTAATGGTCCTGTAAGTGCAATTGTTCTAACGATAACATAAAGCCAGTAACTTCCAACCGTGTTCAGATCTGAAGAAGCTTTATGGATAAGAGGTAAAACTTCTTGATGAAAAAGAGAGAAACTCCACTTGCATTCCACTATAGTTCCTTTGCTTCACATTAACCCATATTGTTATAAAATTCAGTGCTCTTTTTTCACTTGCAACATACGTTTGTTAAATAATATTAAATAGGTATAGAAGATTTTTTTTAAGAATAACTTAAATTTATTTTCTTTAAGCTTGAGTTAAATCTAAATCTAGTATTTGAACTTCTACGTAAGATTTAATAGAAAATGAAAGCAAAGGTTCAAACTGATGGGATTCTAATTAACAAAAACTAACTAATTTAAGTTTCACTGGATGATATTGGACAATCAAAAAAAAATGGAAATTACATATTAGGCATTTGCAATTAAAAATTAAAATTAAAATGTATCTCAAACAGAATACTCTTAAAGAGGAAATTAGAGTTCATTGTGTTAGGTTTCTGTTTCTGTGATGTTTTTCTTTTGATGTCCAATTTTGCTTTACTCCTTGTTTTTTGTTAGTGTTAGTGGTTTAATTATTATTTTGTTGTGTTTTCTAGTTATTTCCAGTCTTCCAGGTTTTTCATTTGTTGCCCTCTGCTGCCCTCTTGTGTTCTCCCTTTTCCCTAGCTCCTGTTTTGTTTCTGCTCTGTGCTCACCTGTTCCCAATCTGCTCATTAGCCTCTCTTTGTCTCAGTCTGCTTTAAAAGCCCTCTCTCTTCAGTTCCTCTTTAATGGGTCCTCGTCTTACTTTGTCTAACTTCCTCCAACTCTGTCTCTCTGAGCCTTCCTCCTTGTGTTAGTAATCCCCCTGATGCCTCCATGGTTTCTGGTTCGGTTTGGCTTATTTTCAGGGTTTAATTCTTGGATTTTTGGACTCCTGGTTTGTTTGGACTTTGTTTTTTATTTTGGATTTCTGGATTACCTGCCTCTGCGTTTAAGTTAACTATCATAAAATCCACAAAAAACTCACCTCTGCCTCTGCTTTTGGGTCAACAATCCATAACCAAATCGTCACACATTGAGATGAATGTTTATTAATATTTTTTACAGACTGTGTAAGAAGACGTAGAACTGAATATCGTTTGTGATGATAGAAAGAGGAGATTTATAAAAATAGAGCTGTCTTTCCCTCAGGGACTGGATGCTGTTGGTGGACTGGAAGATAAAGCAAAGCAGAGCTGAATGGAGTCGGGGGAAAACCGTAGTGGTGAAGAGTGAAGATTTGGCTTGTAACTTGGAAGGAAGTCACACTTGATTATGATACGGTAACTTAGAAGGAAGAGTTTTAGGCCCAATTGCAACCGGTCCCTAAACACTAACCCTTAGCTCTGACCCACAGTATGGGCATTCCTATGGAGGCTCCGTCATATTACCGGGCAACCCATAGCACTTAGTGGATAGGGAAGTGGACCGGTCCCTGAACTGATAAAGACTCACTGTAATTTGGCAGCAGATGCAGTGAAGGCTTTATGGCAGGTGAAACTGTTGCATTTAAAAGTGAGTTCCGGCATGCAGATGGCTCAGTGGTTAGCGTGCACAACCTATGTAAGTAACCCTTAGTTCTTGACGCGGCCAATCCGGGTTCCAATCCGACCTGTGGTCCTTTGCCGCATATCTGTCCCCCTCTCTCATACCCTCTTTCCTATCAGCCAACTGTCGAAAAAAAATTAGCCACTAGTGCCATTAAAAAAAAAAAAAAAACTGAGTTCCACTTGTTTGCTGCATCTTTGTCAAATAGTTTTATTCGACTGTAAAAAGTTATTTTCCAGAAAAGTAGTAAAAGTAGCAATGTTTGCTTTCTTTTTCTAGTGGAGGGAAAAGGGCGTGCCATTCTCTTTCATGCCCTCCACTTTCAATCAAGGTGCCCTCTAAAGCTGTGAGCATGACTTCATTGAGAACCACATACGACAGTAAAACGGTACTGGACGGGGAGAATTGGGATTATTTATATATATATATATATATATAAAGTAGTGCTGCATTGATTACAGTTGTTAAAACTAGGGCTGAATTTTGCCAAAATGGAAAATTTCAAACCAATATTATAATTGCAATTTATTACGATTTGTTGTTATTCATGACCTGGAAAGCTTGCTTTTCCAGAGTTCATTGTTGCAGGACTTAACTGTAACCTTAGCTTGGAAAAGGTTACATGGATACATGGATAAATTCAACTTGCATGCATAAAAATTGCATTCTAGTTGCATCATAACCTTTGTGATTTGATAACTGTGTTTTATTAAATTCTTATTATATTTCACATGCAATTATTTGCCTAGCCCTAGTTAAAACATAATAATAATAGATAACATCCATTCGTTTTTTTTCAATGATTACATATTCTGTAAAATGATTTTAAAGACACCACGGGTCCACATAAAAAGCAATGAATGAATAAATACCAAAAAGAGTGTATGGAAGCAAAGCTTTTTTTTCAATATACAAGGGGAAAAAATGAAATAAAATGAAGGAATGCTATTCAGAGGTTTGGGGGTGGCTTCTCAATTAGCCATTTTAATTTAGCCCTCAAAGGAATTGTTACATCAATCTTTAGTTTATTATCCAACTCTTCACTCAGTCTAGCATCCAGTCTCCCCCGTTAGATTCCAGTGCTACACCCAGCCACCCACCGCCTCTCCCCAAATCTAGTGGATTATCTTCAGAGCATCTCAATCAGATCTACAGCTATCTTCCACCAAACCCCCGGTAGAGAGTGCGCCAGAGCGGGTCAGTGTTGGCGGACTTTAACCAACCCTGCCGTACTCTGCCCAGTGTCCAATCAAGTAGACGTCCGGAGCTCAGTCAGGATTAGCACGAGATCAATGCAAGAACCAACGGCAGGTAAGACAGAGTGGGGCAGAGTACTGACATCACACAGTGCAGAAGTTTAAAGTGAAGCAGTGTGGTTAAATGCAGTGCTGTTACTGTTACTATATTCATTTACAAAAACATCATACAGGGGTGAGTTTATTGGCCAAGACTGTGGTACAAACAAGGCTTTTAATTTAATCACATACAGCATAAAAACATTCTGGAACAACTACCCATAGTATACAATGTATTCAGTTTTTATTTAGTAAAACAATGTTGTGTTTTTAAAACCTGTTTAAAAAAACAAAAAGGTCCGTATGGGCTTCACAAGATGCTTGTTTCCAAATCGTCACCTAACTCTGTGTGCAGCAGATAAACTCAACATTCTGGTGGTGTAAGCAAACCTACTATTCTTCAATAGTTACAGATTCTTATATAAGCAAAACTACACTCAAACATTTTGGAAGTGGTATGTCAACCGTTTCTTCTTTTTTTTCTTTTTCTGCATTAGCGCTTGTTATGTTGATCACTGCCCCTCCTTGGTTTCTGAGAGCACTGCAACTACATCCACATCAACTATAACCATCAACAGCTCTTCTATAGTCTTGTGCACGGCCCACGCAGACTGGCGTGATAACCCAGCATGCGTGTATATCTCAGCCTTAAGGATAATAGTTTAGGTGTAAGGCTCTGATATTACTCCTGAAATATAAGAAGATGGTTAGCGTGAATTATAAGGTTAACTAATCTAAGTATATGAGATAAACTATGGTGGTGAAATAGATTATTAGATTTGGTTAGGTTTAGACTAGAAGTTCACTGACTTCGGGTTTAAGAATAAATGCTCCTGGCAAAGTATGGCATGTTGGCCATAGATATAGAGCCTACTAATCTTTGGTTTAGAAATGGGTGATCATGATAAGGTATTAGATGCTTTGAATTAGGCTTAGGCAAGGGGTCCACTGACCCTTGGTTTAGGAATGGACTATCATGATAATCCATTAAATATTAGATTATGGTTGGAGTATTAAATTAGGGTGAGGTATAAATTTCACTGACCTTAGTATTAGGAATAAATATTTTTATTCCTAATTTAGTATGAAATTTGATTTGGTGTAGGCAAAAAGTCCGTTGACCTTGGGTTTAGGAAAAGGCCCTTCTGGAAAGATATTATATATAGGTTTAGAAATAGGTCATCATGGTAAGGTAAGTGTTTTTTTTATCACTCTACCTTTCTTTAAACTTAGTTTATCTTGCTTCTACTGATTCATGTCCTTCATCTTTCTATCAACACTATCACCCCTACCACTCCAGGCTCTGTTCCATCTGCTTGCCACTTCACAACAGATCAAACTGTTGTCTGCAAACATTACAGTACATTCAAATCGCTGCCTTGAGTGAGGTCTGCAATCTGATATAACACTTTTCACGCTCGACTGGGATGGTTTTTGATCATGATTTTATGATTTTATGATTTGTTTTCTGTTTTTCTTTTAGACCCCTAAAGCAAAAAAAAAATATTTTAATGGGAATAGCTTAATTTAGATTTCAACTATGTGCAGCACGTAATACACAGACAAGATTAAATCAAATAAACTGAATAAGCTTGCATAGAGGAGGCAGGGAATGTCACATGATGGTCCAACTGAAATAAAAGCTAGCACAAACTGTAGTGTTATCTAAATGATGGACCACAAACCACACATGTTTCATAAATATATTTTGTTAATTTGATCTCAACAGAATTTCTCTCTTCCAGAGACCCACTTTGTGAACTCCTAAGTGCTTTTAAAGTTGTTTGGTGGCGAAAACCTCCACTTTCAGAGATTACAGTGTATTCTGCTCTCATCTTTCATCTATTTCCACAGGCCCATTTTTTTTTTCTCACAATAAAATGCAATGACAGAGCTCATTGGCTACAGGGTTGGAGCAAACTGCAGAAGCAGAAAGACAGCAGAAGGAAGGTAGTACATTGTAAGAGGCAGAAACCATTTGAAGCACTTAGCCCGCCAAAAGTCCCCAACAAAAAAATAGAGAAAGGGAAAATGACCTGCAGGCAGTGGCTGCTGTGCCAAACCAAGCTTCCAGTGAAATGAGAAGAAATTGAAGAAATGTGTACAAAGATATTAATGTGCATGTACACTCACCAGCCACTTTATTAGGTACACCT
>NW_015151881.1:142599-150590 GCF_000732505.1 Cyprinodon variegatus
GATTCATGTCAAAAATACCGAACTATCCCTTTAACTTCACTAATAGTTTGACTTTTAAGAAATAGGAAATATTCATAAAGTATGAAAAGACGGGAACCACTATGCTTACCTCATGTGTTCCTTCCGAGCTTGTTGCTACAACCCAATGATGTTATATATGCTATTATATGTACTGTATGGTTCAGTGAACTATAATGTGTTCTGCATTTCCAACAAACATTTCCAACTTGAGCTCTAAATTCTAACGAGTTTTTATAAAAAAATGTCCAAAATGCACAAACTTTTATTTTCTAATGTATTGAAGATGACTTTCAAAGCATTAATACAACTATGACAGAGAGTTCATACCCTATCTGTATTCTTGGGCTTTTTTATTTGTAATTTTTCATATTTCTTTCAAATGTCATTAAAATGTTTAATGGAGGGAAAAGAGTAAGATAGAAATACATTATTTTCATCTATGACTAATGCACTGTTTTAGATGGAGGGCACCCAAAATTTCTAATGTCACACAGAGGCAAACATTGGATCCACAGCTGGTGGTTTGCTGGAGGAAGCAATTTTGTTTTAAGCCAAAGACAACAAAGCAATGTCTGTATAAATCCTTTATAGTCTTTTATGATAGATAATGACAAGCATCTTTACAGTTGACAATTCATCTGCAGTGCGTTTGACAAAATTAAAGTACTTGGTTTCTAGCTGGAGCTAATCCTGTTTACAGAGAAATGGGAGGTTGGTAAACAGATGTCTGCTCTTTTCAGCTGCAGCTCTGCTTATCAGGCTGGACAAAGTCCAGCAAAAACACATTATGTCTCAAAAGGTCTGAAGACTAAGCTGCAAGCAGCCATGAAGCAGCAGCAAGGCTATTCTCTATTCTGTAAGTCTACACTCACATGCCAAAGCAGAGAGGGACCCAGTCGATCACCAGATTCTGGCATCGTTCCTCATATGAACGTGGCCCTGAATGTCTGGCTCACATCAGATTTATAGCTAACATTATCTAACAGACATAACTGGAAGTCATTTCAGGGAATTTTCAGTATGAGACAGGCCACTTTGGTCCTGATGTCACTCTTTAAAGTTCACTCACAATAAAACATAACCAAAATAAAACACTTGGACACAGAGATTTGTAACATGTAAAATGTATTATAGCTATGAAAAAAATCAAAACCATGCAGCAAAAGTTTTCTAAGGTAAATAAAGCCCAAAAAGGGAAAAAAGGTAACACTATTATTAAAAGGTAACTACATTTGTTATATACAAGGATAGTAAATGGGAGTACTTTCTATTTCTCAGTTTTATGCATCAAAGAAAAGCAGTATTGATTTATAATTTCCTAATTCAGATAACGCAATATTAATCATGCAACAACGTATTTTACATTACATATTAACATAAAGGTAGCCGTAAAAATAAAAGAGGTAAAAAAGCAGTCCACAAAGGATTAAATTGCTTTTAGTAACTTAGAGTGATAACCCTCTGTTTCATTGTTTTTTATTCTAGTTTAGATTTTTCTTTTGAAAGTTAAATTTTCAGAAAATCAAAATGAACTACAGTTTTCTGCAGGTAGAAATAAAGTATTCAACATTAATAGCTATGTTGTTTATGTTTCACTTATGTTCACTTTATATATTCTTCTTTATATATTCTTAATCTTTTTGTCTAAGGTCAAATGTAAAAACATTTGACAATTTTTGCATCATTGCCACTGTCTGCATTTAGCCTGTTACTTACTTGCTCCTTGTTTTTAATATATATATATACTGTTAGTCACAAAGTTTTTTTAATTTTCTGTAAATAGGCTGCCATTAGCCTAAATCTTAAACATTGGTTAATCGGATGTGAGTATGGCTTTCCTAAATAACATTATAGGGTTTTATTTTTTTAGTTGTATGGCAGTTGGTTCTACCTTTTTGGTTTAATTTTTCTTTTCAGTGTTTTCTCTCTTTCTTTTTTCTGTCAGGATTTGGTTAGGATTGTTGACCCAAAGCAAAGGCAGGCAGGCAGAGGTAAATTTTTAGTAGATTCAATGAAGGGCAACAGGAATCCAAAAATCCAGATGAAAACAAAGTCCAAAAAACAAATGAGAAACCAGGAGTCCGAAAATTCTAAGATCTAAAGAAAACAAGAAAACACAAGTCAAACTTTACCACAAACCTAAGAGTCATCAGGGAAAGAACTGTAACCAGGAGGAAGGCTCAGAGAGACGAGTAGGAGGAAGACTGATGAGGTTAGACAAGGACCCAGCAAAGAGGAACTGAACAGCAAGAGTATTTATAGGAGACAGAAACAAAGAGAAGGCTAATGAGCAGACTGGGAGCAGGTGTGCACAGAGCAAGAGAGGAAAAGAGCTAGGGAAAAAGGAGAACATAAGAGGACAGCAGAGGGCGACAAATAGTAACAAAGAAAAGTGAAAATAACCAGAAAAACACAACAAAATAAGAATTAAACCCTTTAAACTAGAAAACAAGGAGTAAAGCAATACTGGATACTCAAAAGAAAACAAAACAGAACCAAGACTGAAACAGTAACTAAGAAAACTCAAGGAACACAACAAAATAAGAACTAAACCATAAGAACCTATAAAACAAAGAGCAAAGCAAAACTGAATATCAAAAGAAAAACATAACAGAAACAGAAACCTAACATCTTCTTTTTGTGACATTTACTTTCCTGCTGACAAACTTTTATTTTTCCCTGAGTGATACAATAACTTCTATTCTACTCTATTCATTGCACATGCTTTCATCAAAGCCTGTAGTTTTTGAGGTAAGCTCCTGAATTTGTTTCACTGTATGTCTATAGATGGCACAATATAACACGGACTGGAATACTTACCAGTGTCTTTGGATACTTTTAATCCTAATTGACTGAAAATTACTTAACTAAACCTTTAGAATTACAGACCAGCAATGGGTTGTTGAATAGAAAAGCCACCAGTAAGTGTAGCATTAGTGAGTTCCCACAGCTCAGAGTGATACTGTATATTATCAGCCTATAAACACTAGACCAGATGTATGCAATTTTCCACTGTGCAGAACTACAGTAGTAGCCATTAAAAATTCCCCCACTTTCCTTGATGGGTCCTAGGCTGGTCCTTGGCTAGTCCTTGGCTGGTCCTTTGTTGGTCCTCTACAATTCATTTTTAAACACTAATCTTTGTACCAAAATATTCTTTCTGTAATGATTTGTAGACATTAAGGTCTAAAGAGAAGCGCCATCTCCTGGTTGACCCTGAAATTAAGTGAAATGGTGGAGTCAGAGTAAAAAAATATGCACGGCCAGGAGGAGGGTGTCACTCCAGTGGCTGGAAGTTGGAGGGAATATTGCTGGGAATTGCAGGAATATGGGCTGCAATTCCGCTGCCGTTTGACAGGGAAGCGTGATTTTAGATGGCTGCTATTGTACAATAATATTAAAGATTATTGTCAAGAAATTAAATAGTATACAAACTGAAAAAAAATATTGTATATTTAAACTATTTATATGCTTTCTAGCTCTGAAAAGATAACATAAAGCAACTGGAATCAGAATAAAAAAGAAGAACACAAGAGATACAGGGGGAAATCTAGCCATTAGGTTATTATTATTATTATTTTTTTTTTACTACGGTATAACTACTGCATATTGTGTGCATCACAAAAAAATTAAAAATAAATTAATTAATTAAAAAAAAGTTGCAATGTGATACAATTGGAGAGGAAAAAATATAAATAAATATACATAAAACAACATCTAGGACCAACCTGACCACATCTGTTCTCTCTTGGACTTGTGGCACATCACCACATACTTCCAATTCAACCAAGATTTCTACCGGCAGGAGCGTAGATGCATGATGGGCTCTCCTGTGTTAATAGTGCCGAACTTATACATGGAAGAAAACTCATACATGGGAACAAAACCCAGTCACTGGTTCAGATATGTGGATGACACGAGTCAAAATAAAGACCAAGGATTTCATCGCTTTACAGACTACATCAGAACCCCGTAACGACCATTAATACCTCCATTTGACCTCCTTGCCCAATCCAGTGGGAGAAATGAAAGCCATCTTTTGTCCCACTATTTCTGTGCTAGACCTACAGCATATTAACCTCAATGCTTCCCATCATCAGTAAGAACTGAAGAGAGGAGAAAGGTCTTCTAGAAAACCTCACACCAAGTGGCTTTTTAAAACTTTTTCAAACTTGACCGTGACCTGGATTACTGTAAATCTTCATAGATCTTTTTAGATTTGGACTCTAAATCTTGGAGGAAAAAAAGAAAGTAGAAAATAAGAAAATAAATTTATGAATTTTTTACATTTGGCATTCCATCCCTTAACACGCACAACATTGTCTGCTTATTACTGAGAACAACCTTACTTTATTTTTAGATGCCATTCCAAAATGTCTACTCACTTAAATAAACATTTTATAGTTGGGCATAAATGTCATTGTAAATGTCAACTTCATTATCTGTCAGCTTCTTGCGTTTTACATATTGCTTGTTTATCCTAAACCCTAATTTCAAATATATTTTTTTCAATTATTCAGAACAGTGGTTCAAAATCTCCTTCCTTGGGACTCATCGTCCTGCACTTTTTAAATGTGTTTCCAGCACACCGGCATCAGCTGATCACATTACCTTCTTAGCAGCCACCAAAAGGCTGCAGAAGCCTGCCAGTTACCTGTTTGTATATATATACATATAGATACTGTATGGTCCCTATAAAATATTTTATAAGAACTTATGTTGCTCCACAAAATGCTGGGCAAGATAAGTATCCTTTAATGTAGCTAGCACATACATATAAAGCTGCCACTTATCATGCAAAGAATACATTGTGAACTGGCCACACAAAGGCTGTGAATAGCCCCACTACTACATTGCATTCATCCCATGCAAATTAGTAACATTGAATAGCTCTAGTTTTTTGTCTATTTTATAAATACACCAGACCCATTAAGTATAATTAAGTGCAGAGTTATTTATGTACCTTTTGTTTTCAAAACCTTGGTGTTTTCCTCCCTTGAAAAATGTGTCAATTGTAATTCTTTTTAATTAATTTAAATTGCCCATTGCTGCTTATTAATCTAAAATGTCTCCTTCATCACACAATGAAAACAAATGGGATTGCTGAGATCAGGAGGAGATGTCTTTTTATCATCACAATTGCAACTTGGAATCACAATTGCAACTGTAATCAATAAAGAATTCTAAAATACTACTATTGGAAGACTTTAATAAAAAATAAAAAATACATTTTTAAACCAATATTATATCAATAAAATATATGTATATATTGTTGTTCATACTAATTGCTTACATTTCTCACTCAAACTTATTTCTTAAAATTTGCTCAATTTTTTATTATTATGTGTATATGGTGTATTTAACTGCTGGTGGAAAGCTGGGGATGGATGGATGGATGGATGGATGGACAGACGGACGGGCGGACAGATGGACAAATACATACGATAGTATTAAGAGTTTGCTCCATCTGTCCAGTCTATTAGAAAAAATTCACACAGACCCATGAGTCACACAAAACTTTGATAAAAACAAATTTGATTTTCCACAGAAAATGTTTTTTTGCCTGTATGGCACAAATGTAGAGAACAGAGCAATAAGTTCAGTTGAATAAAATGAAAACTCAGATAAACCAGCTTTCCCCCAGCATTTAAACACACCATGTACACACGAATCTGGGAGCACCCTGAAAGCCGGAAATTTTTCTCAAAAAATCTTTGTGCACTGTAACCTGACATATGTGTAACTGTCGTTTCATCTGTGTGTTTCGTGTGATTTTTGAATTTAATGGTTTGTATGTGCAAGAAAATGTTTAAATTGACAAATATCAGATTTGAATGTGTATGTTTAATTTGTATTCGTAATTTCATTGTATTTGTTTTTAAATACACATTAACAAGTACCTTAGCTTATGCACAAAATGTTATTATCAGATTACAAAAAAAAAAAAAACAATCCAGTTTATTGACACACAAAACTGTAAATCAGCACAAATGCTATCTACAATAGAACAGATCTAGCATCACAGACACAAATCTATTTTGAAGCAATGTTCTCTCCATATAATTCCCTCATCAGCATGTCATTCAGCTCTGCAGAGCCCTGGTAATGAGCCATTTATTTCTTTCAGGACTGTTGGAGAAGGGATACATCAGCAAAGTTGCAGGAGCTTGCTCTCAAGGACTGAAGTTGGGTACTCTTGTGTTTTTTATCCCATTCAAGTGTGAAATTTTACTTTTGCTCTCTAAACTATATCCCTTGAGTGCTTCTCCCAACCCCCTGCAGTGCCATCAAAATACTGTTATCAGCTCTGATCCCAAAACCACCAAAAGATACTGTATAAAAGAGAAGCAAGTTCAGTTTGTTTCCCAAAGAACTAGTACTATAGGTCTCAAGAAAAATCCTACAATACATTATAGATAATAATATGATGCATAAAATGTAAATAACTTTCCCTAAAGGTAGAAGTGTACCCTACCTAAATAGTAATGATCACCATTATTCAAAAAGTTTTTGCTCCACAAGATATTTGCCTTTGATTGATCAATCATGACAAACTGAAAAGATACATAATTGTTGTGAAAGATAAAAAAAATAATAATAATAATAATATGTAAACATTCACTGATTTTTTAAGAAATATAAGGTTGAAATCTGAAAACAGTGCTTTGAAGTGCTAGAATGAAGCCAAAACTACCAACAGTTTGTGTCCAGGAAAGGTCTGCAGGGACAGAAGGACACATGTTTAGCTGAAGCTTCACCTGTGCAGGCAAAGGTGGTGGGTGCCCAGGACCAGCTCTGGAGCTAAGGATGGTGGCTGGATGATGAATTATTAAAATGAGCTATATTAAAACAGCTTTTTAAAGGCCATCCATACACCTCTTAAAAGCATTCCTTTTTTTAATTCTTCCATTTCCTCTGAAAAACAAGCTTTTTCCCATCTCTGCATCTTTACCCTGCTTCACAACATCATCCAGTCCCTGATCGTTTGTAGCACATCAAAATTGGAGAAGATTTTAGAAGTTAAAAACCTGTTCTTTGTACCCCTTCATGACATGGGGATAACATGTAAATCTCTTGCTTCAGTCAGGTCAGCCATATCTTATTTTGAACACACAATAATACATGTACATTTATATACTACGCTTGGCCAAAACCAAACTATTTTAAAGAAGCACTAGTTGTCACTATACCCAGTCTGATCTGAAAGTTCTTCTGAATGCCCCTCCGTTTGATTTTTTCCTGACCTTACTATTCCTGATCCGGAGGTGGTCATGAGAGGCTAACTATCCCACGTTAACCCCTGTATACTCCACAACGCAGTTTGCACAATGAGGCGGAAAGTCACGCAGATCCAAAAAATTCTCGCACGACTGGAGAATTGGCCAAAAAAATGCAAAAACTCGTTTAGAGTATGCCCACCTTTAATTCGACCTAACAGATGTGTGAAGTGCACAGCTACAGTAATTGCTCTCCCTTTAACAGCTGTACACACCTGAAATGTAAAACCATACATCTTCTTATTATAAACCATAATTTTTTTAATCTGGCTTCCATGTTAACTGGGTAGCTACAGTTGTGCTTGAAAGTCTACATACCCTTTTAATCTAAGTAATAAAAAACGTGTTAATAAATAAAAAAAATTACAAAATGTTAATTTTGTAAAATAAAGTATTGATTTTGAGTTTTTGTTTTATAAAGTTTAAAAAAAAATTAACAGTCCCAGACAAATAAAAGTACTCATGAGCAGTGAACCAACTTACCGGTCAACAGGTGCAGAAACCTTACTGAACATTTCGTGAACATAACAAAAACTTTTGTCAATCTTAAAGGAGAATTCCGGTTTTTAACACTTTTAGCCCATTTTCTGTAGTGTCCAGGATGAAATCGAATGATCGACACCAAAATTTTGACAATTGGTCCTGTCTCTGCTTTTCGAGAATCAAGAATCGTCGAGAATCAAGAATCGTCGA
>NW_015151881.1:151410-155468 GCF_000732505.1 Cyprinodon variegatus
TCGACGATTCTTGATTCTCGACGATTCTTGATTCTCGAAAAGCAGAGACAGGACCAATTGTCAAAATTTTGGTGTCGATCATTCGATTTCATCCTGGACACTACAGAAAATGGGCTAAAAGTGTTAAAAACCGGAATTCTCCTTTAATTTATCTTACTGGTAGATAATTTTTTTGGTCTAATGGAAGGTATGTATGTAAACTTTATTATGTAAACTTTATGTCATAAACGGGACAGATGGACCCAGTATTCACGGTGAGACAGTCAGTATGAAAGTTAAAAAGGTTTATTAAAACAAAATACACATAAACAGACAGAACAGAGGCGTAGAACTGCTGTGGATCTGCAAACCTGCAGCGACTGCAGGAAGGGGGTGGGGCACCACCCAAACACTGATACTCAAGTTTAACAGTTCAATCCATCCTCTCAATTATAGACAGGATCAGCTGATGCTCTGCCAGCGAGATGCGGCCCTTAGCCACCCAGAGTGTACCCGATGCTGCAGCCCTACAGAACATGCAGGAAGCCGATCCAGGTCAGGGGGGAACAGATCAGGCAGGAATAGTTCAGATCCAAATCAACAAAACTAAGAAAACAGAACCTAAAGACATCAAACAGAGAACAAAGAGAAAACTAGCAATGATCTCACCTTGATAGCTGGGCTGAGCCCAATGTAAAGGAACAGACGCAGGTGAGACGATGAGATGAGTGATAATTAGAGATAATTGAAATTAACAATTAGGGTGAGCTATCAAGGCAGATCATGACACTTTAAGCACAACTAAATGTGTTTTGTTTGAAGATGATGAGTTACCTACCACTTTTTGAAGTGTGGAACATGTCAGGTGTTGTTTTATCACCTAACCTGCTCTTAATTTTGTCCCTAATCTCCCTGCTCTGTGGTCTTCATGATGTTGATAATAATGTTGTATATAAAACAATACCTTCCATAGTTCTACTTGTGTCTAATTGATTTGCAGATTATCTAAAACTTTTTGGGAATTATTCTTTTGCAAATATGGGACAAGTTTTTGTGCTAAAACTGCTGTTTTGGTGAGCAGTGATTTTAGCTTCAGACCTCTACCAGGGCCACATAGCTACTGTAAGGGTTTCTGTTAATCATCTAAATCAATTATCGATATATCTTGAAACCACTTATGGTCATTAGAAACTCCTGGGTTGTTTTATTATCATATTTTTTTCTGCAATTGCCAATATTTATTTGTTTACTGAGGTTCCAGTGACACAAATTGGTTAAGTTGATGACATATGTGTTATATGAGATATTAATATTTTAGTGGACTAAATCTGTTTCTAACTGCACCATGTTTCACAAATCAGTTTTGAGGTTGACATGTAAGACATGCTAACAATCAAGAAAAAAACAAACACTTTGATCTAAGTTGCAAAAGTGCAAACTTCCTACTCTTTATTGGCAACACAAGTATTGTAAAATTGCATTCCTTTTCCAATTTTTGAGAAAGTGTAATCTTTGCTCCAGCTGTTTTTTAAAACACAGACTACAAATTGAACATTTTGTAGATATTAAATCGTTTCTGGATTACACCCAGGCTCAAAACATAAAAATAAACCAAAATTACCATTTGCTTCCTCTAGGTGAGGATATATTATATGCTTTTGTCTTTGATTCACTGTGCCTATAAACAACAGTAAAGTAAGTATTGCAATTCAGTTTCAGTCATTAATGCATTTTGTTTTATGTTAGCCTTTTTGAAAATTGCAGATGAATTAGGTACAGTGTTTACTTTGGAAAAAATAAAATAAACACCCTCTGTGATCATAGATACATTCACTCATTAGCTTTTTTGTACAGAAATAATACAGTAAAAGGTGCAAACTCACAACAAGAGAGTGAGGGTTAAGACAAACTTTTGCACATTGTGATGGCAAAGAATATAAAAAATGACACTATAGAGACGTTAACTTGGATGAAGTCTGTAAATGGCCTTAATTAGTCAATATAGAGATACTTTGATAAATGTCCCCTCCCAGTTATATAAATTGTGTTTCTTGAAGATAAAAATGATCATCAATACATTTCTAGCATAACTGAATAGTTTAAAGTACAAAACAATAACACCAATAAAAGGCATTATTTTGAGTACTGGAATTACTACTGATGATTTTAAATAATACTTGGAGAACCTGATTGCAGTGTATAAACTCACCAAAAAATAATAATACAGCTTCCCATTCTGTTTTGTAAAGTGTTTTGTTTACCTGCTGCTTCTGTAATTTTTTTCACTGACCTTGTCTCTTGTGTTGTCGAGATCAAATGTCAGTAAGGTTACCAGAACAACTCTCCTCTGAAGGCACACCCCTCTTAATAACAAAACTAATTTATAATTTAAAGAAAAAACTTTGATTCTTATTTATCTTTTTATTGAAAACAAGTAAATGTTTGTATAGGATTTTTTTTTTTTCATCACAGTCTCTGCAACCATCTCTGATTTTTAGATCCAGCACAGCCGGAAGCCTATGTGTTTTTCGCTCTCATTCCCACCTACTTATGTTTTCACATCTTCCTTGACCTCTTCATCAGCTTTGCCTGGCTGCTGAATCTATGGAAAATTAAGCGTTGGTTCCTATAGAAAAACATTTTGGGGAAAATAATATAAGCTAAAACTCAATGTGCCACTGTTATTGGAAGAAAAAATGTGTTACATAATTTTTATATTTTTTCAGTCCCCTGTATCTCATTTAGTCGGAACACACAGTCCAGCATTATGAAAGTAGCAACATCTTCCCTTTTAAATTATTTATTAGAACATAAAGGGAAAAACATCTTTCAGACTAGCATCCAGAAATACTTTCCTGACAGAAATAAAGTAGACATTTTCTGAAAATGCATGTCAAACTTTTCTACCACTTGCAATGTTTCAAACTGGTGTACATGATTTTACTAATATGGCATGTAAATTTGTTTTTCTCGCATGTAAATATTGGAGACTGTTTTACAGCAAAGATGTCATCTGACCTTAAATCTAGGTGGTGCCTCGGGATATTTTTGTCTTTATTTTTAGCATGAACAAGAATGTATATATTTTCTGTTAGGCAAGGTTTATAAATGTTATAAAAAGTAAAAATAGATAAATAAATCCTTCACACCAGCTAAGGGGAAACATGGTTGATCAGCTTGCAAGGCATGTGTGTGGAATACCCTCCTTACACATGGTAATTTAAACAACTTTACAGGAAAATCAGTGCAACATTAAAACAATCACAGTAGAATCGATAGGCTCATATAAAAAAGATTAATTGAAATACCAATTCAAAACAAATTAACACCTAAAGTAAGTTAACATCAAATAACTTAAATAATACTTGATTGTTATCGGAAACCTGCATCAAGCAATACTGATCTCAGACCGATTTCAGGCACTAGTTGTTTTTTCACACCTCAGTTGCTAATGGTAAAGGAGACGAGACAGTTTTAACGATATTGCAGTAATTTTTTTTTCCCTCCTAAAAGAAACATCCTATGTTGATGACACTAATACTGAAGGCAATCTTTCAACAATGCTGCTGGACCTGACAATGTGACATGGTAGTGCTTAGGGTCTAAGAGACAAACCAGCTAGCTGAGGTTTTTTCCCCCACCATTTTTAAAGTCCTCTACCATAATGCCTTTGCCAAAAAGAAAAAGGATTAGGATTCTCAATGCTGAATGCTGTTTGGTGGCACTAACAGCAATCATCATTAAGTGCTTCAAAAAAGTGGTTTAGAGTAATATCATTTCACATATGCCCCCCAGACTCGACCTTCACTAGAATGCCTACAGAACCAACCTGTCTACAAATGATCCCATTTCTGCTACTCTAAAATGCCACATGTAGAACAGAGTGGGAGCTCCATCAGGCTCTTCCTGGACTTAAGTTTGTCTTTACCAGCATCATTCTAACCTGACTCGTGAAGCTGGGGTACCTAGGTCTCCTCCGCAACATCTGCTGCTAGATAATAGACTCCCTGACAGACCACTTACCGTATTTTCACGACTATAAGGCGCACATAAACGTCTTTTTTTTCCCTCAAAATGTG
>NW_015151881.1:157099-159344 GCF_000732505.1 Cyprinodon variegatus
ATAACTGAGACTGCGCCTTTTAGTACGGTGCGCCTTATGCGTGTGTTAAATACAGAAATGGCACACATAACTGAGACTGCGCCTTTTAGTACGGTGCGCCTTATGGTCGTGAAAATACGATACTCAGGGGATCAGTAGGATTCAACCTGTCCATAGCATTTAGCATCAGTATCGGCTGTGTGCTAAGGCTGAACGATAACATTATAAAGTTTGTTGATGATGAGACTGTGTACAGAGTGTGGGTGGAAAGACTGCCTCTCTGGTGCACCACCAAAAATCTGCTTTCGAATACCTCCAAGTCAAAGGAACTGATTATCAACTTTACGAGGTGTAAGCCAGCCATTTAGCTCAAAAGCATGAATGGAAACATTGTGGAGATGGTGGCAGATTTCATGTTTCTTGGAAGCTACATCAATAAAGATCTAATCTGGAAAGCCAACTCCACTTCAAACCTGAAGAACAAGAAATTTCAGCAAGTACAACCTGAGAACTTGTGTCCTTCTATTGGTGCTCTGTGGTTGTCCAGTTGCATTTTGAAAGTCAGCAGTTCAAAAGGGTCACAAATACAGCTAAAAGACTGACTGAGCCATCTCTGGGGAGATCTACATGACCCTCTACCTCTAGAGATTCCACAGCATTGGCAGGGCACAGCAGGTATCATCTCCTTAAACTTCTGCCCTCAGGGGTGGTGTTTTCAGGGCAATAAAGTAAAGAACTAACAGACTAGAAAACTGTTTCCACCCAAGAACTATTTTTTCCATGAACAATGCAATCTCTTCCAAACCATCAACTCATCCATCTGCTCCCACTTATTACTTCAGGATCACACTACCATGCAGACCTTCCGAATCTAATTATTTATTTATTTATTTTCCTTAACATTCTATTGTTTTTGTGTTATACACCTATTGAACATTTCTCAGTTGAAAATTTGCCTTTAGCAGCAGGAACTGGAAGGGTCTTTTCTTTAAGACACATAAATGAAAGTTTTCTTGTATATTTTTTTTAATCTTTCTTTAAGTTAACTTTTTTTATATAATAATTTTGTGTCATATTGCGCTTGCCATTTCTGTAAATGTATTGCAATTTACTTTAAAGTTACATGGTTAGAATTTGATAAAATCTATGTTACTAGCTAAGACATTCTGTTCTCTCAGATCTGACAGCAGGCATCTGCAAGCTGGAAAGTGAAACCAACTAATGTGACTGCAATGCTGGATTTTAAAGTCTTTGGCACAAACAGTAAAGATTTCACAGCTGGAGGGTTTTTTTTTGCACATGCCACAACTGTGAATCTGACTGATCAAGGAAGATTCTGTTAGATTATAAAAATTCATTATCACAAAAGAACTATATTTTAAAAGAAATGTTTGATAATTATTTAATATGTCTGTGCTTCTGTGCTTTTTTCCATTTAAAACTGACTTATGAGATTTTTTTTAGATTTATTAAGCAACTTTTATTTAATTTGCCTTTGGGGTTGATGAAGCAGTTTTGAATTGAATTCAATGAATTTGTTCTGTCTGCCATGATAAATGTAGTAGTTGTTCTTTTAAATAGCTAATGTGTATCTATTAATACTAAGGTACGCACATATTTACTTAGCTCATGCTATTACCTGGAGATATTTACAAAGAAGCCCTAGCAGTGTAGTTTAAATACATTTAAATACTTATGATTTTGCAATAACATTTTGTTACTCTTGCCTTGTAAGCAATATAATTTTTATTTTCTAAAGCTGGAGGATCATTTGAATTAAATACACACTTCACTATGGATAGTCTAAATTTAGAACAAACAGAAACTAATAAAAAGTTAAAACTCCTCAACAAAAACCTAATGCTGTGATGGAAGGAGCTGATCAAACTCTAAAGCAGTGACAAACAAGGGTAGAAGATTGAGTTTCTGGGCACTTTGCCATTTTGAAGTTTCTTCTCTGACACAGTACCCTATTTATCAAACAGATTCAATTGATTATCTCTGTGTTCAGCAGCAGAAAGCTTTTAGGCTGTGACTCTTTGTGCATTAGTATTGGAATGTTTTGGTACACTCTTTTCTGTTGGTGATACAAGAGTACTCTTATATGAAGCACCTCATACTCTACAGTACAAAAAAGCCGCAATGATGCATAAAACTAAATTGTCTAAGCAAATTGTAAACACAAATGGTACATTAAAAAAGGGCTTATGCACAAATTAGCTCCCAGAAGCCTTCACTGCATGAAAAGTGGGATTTTCGTCAATAT
>NW_015151882.1:0-4892 GCF_000732505.1 Cyprinodon variegatus
ATTTACATGTTAAAGCCTCCCCTAGAATTCCATGGGAGGGAGGCATGGGGGGAACACTGCCTAAGAAAGTCCACGTCAATTTCTGACAATTTACGGGAGTTTTCGGTGAAGCCTGCAAATTGCCGTAAACTGCCGCTAACCTGAAGTTCCACGACAATCTACAGTGCCACATATTGATGAAAATCCCACTTTTCATGCAGTTAAGAGGATCTTTCTATTGGATGAGGGGCTTAATATGCTGAGTTAAAAATTATATAACAACAATTCCTAGTGCCTGCTTTCTAAAATACTGATTGAAATTTAATATGTATTTTTAGTTGGGTTTTTTTTTTTCCTTGCTAAATTATAACACCCAAGATTTATTTATTTATTTTTTATAGACAAACAGGCTTTTTAATTCAAGTGTTACAACAGCGAGAGGAGCGTATCAAGGCTTCATTTGGGGGAGGAGCCAAAATAGATGATGTCCGAAGCCTCGCTACCCCGCCATACCAAGTGACCACTTCGGGAAGTGGTTCAGCTCACTCGCAACTTCGACAGGCATTTAAACAGCCTCAGTATTCAGTCAAGATGTGGGAATTTGTAAGGTAGTTGGATAGAGTTTGGATATATTCTAAGAATTGATTGGTTGGAAAAACAGCCAAGCTAGTTGCTTAAAACTAATTTGGTTAGATTAAAGGTGGAGGTGGACTTCTACTCCTGAGGTTGTTGGTTCAAGACCCACCTCAAAATTTTGCAAATTGCTTTAAAACACAACTATTTTGTCTAAAGTGACACATTTTTACTGGTTTGCCCTAGTACAAATATAGATTGGATACAAACACTACCAAATTAGATTGGTTGGTTTAACCAAAAGATTGGTTGAACACATAATTTCCAACTCAAAACCAAAAACTATTATGTTTGAATAAAATGACCAACACCTTTCATTTTGCTCATCATTGCCCAATTTGCAAAAACACTTTCACTGTCTGCTTCAGCTTATTTCACAAAAATGGCAGAAAAAAGTGTACCTTAATTGATTTTTTTTTCTTCTAAGATATTTTACACATAAAAAAACTTAAAACCTCTTATACACACCCTTACCAATTTCAAAGGAAGTTTGAAATTGGTAATTGGGAAAAAACGAAACAGGAAAAACAATTGGGGAAAACAATCAGATTATATTTGTAACTGTAGTTCTGCCATCCTGCAGTAGGTGGTGATATGTTTGTATGAGGCTTCATGAACTGTGGGGATTTTTGAAGCAATTTGGCCAACGGTTCAAATGCCTCATGAGGCTTCATCTCACCATCACTACCATAAACAGTCGGCTCACAGACAAGATCAGTTTGGATCAAGGGCCAGGGAATAAGAGATAGAGAAGGGGCCTGCCATCTCTGGTTTAAAGTTCTTTTTGGGGTGGTTGACGAGCTCCAACACATGGCACCTGTGCCTGCCAGGTAGACCTGAAACACCAAGAGAGTGCTCTCCCATGAAGAGAGGCCCTAGAGGTCAGTGACCGTGACACAGATCTATTTATTTGCCTGTAGATTTTATTGGGTTTTACTCTTTGCCCCCATGTATCGGTCACAACTGTCTTATCTGAACACTCCTTATCAATTATCCTGAGGACAAAGAATACAGAGCGGTGACGACCAAAGGTCTTCTTTCATTGCACCAAGACTGTGGTCTGAATTACTTTTATATCAGGCAGACTGACTAACTTTCTGTTTTTAAATCTTCTCTTAAAACACTATTTCCTTGAAATGTTATATTTACCTGCTCTCTATTTTACATGTTTCTTTGCTTTCATTATTGTATTTGATTTTTATATTTAACATCTCTTCCTGTTTTCTCATATTTTGTCAAATTAAAATGTGTAAAGCACTCTGATCAGCTGAGTTGTATTTTTAAAAATAAATTTCAGTTCAGGTCCTGGGTCTGTGTCCTTCTAAGGAACACCTCAATATCTAATGTTCAGCTCCACCTCAGGTCTGAAAAGCACCTGGGCAGATAGATGTAGCAGGTAATAATATTTTTTGTCCTGCAGGACAAAATAAACTCTGAGAACATTTAAAGCATTGTTTATATATATTTTATATACATCCTTAATACTGATGTCTTTTAAATTGTAAATAGATAAAACAAAATTAAAATGTTGAGTTATAACTGCAAAACACACATTAAAGTTCAGGCCGTTGTTGGATCTGCTGCTTGTTTCTTCTTAAAAATGTTTTTAAATGTCAGTTCAGAACAAAAGCTTCTTACATAGAAAATATCTTATCTGGGTTTGAATAAGTCGCAGAAAATGTTAACATTAGCATTTTTGATGGACATTTTTCCCATCAATATTTCCCAAAAACTTGTCAAAAGTAAATGTTAATTTCCTGTTGGATTAAATCTGTTTCCTTTTGCAGAAAATGTTAGTAAATATAACTTCTCTGGCTATCAGCATTATCTTTTTGCTTTGGAAATCATTCATGTTTAGTAATTCAGAAAAGTTCTTATTTCCTCTGTAATTAATTTTGAAATGTACGGTAACTCCATGCTGAACTCCATTCCAGAGTCTATGATCAGGGCTTCTGCTCCTCTCTTCTGCTTTCTCATTGACTCTTCCTGTGGCTCCTAAATTTAAAATCTATCTAATAATTTCCACCCACTGAGGAGCTGGCTCTCCACCTCCATCACCTCCTTTGGACCATGAGAACAGTAGGACGGAAAGAACCCAGTGTTCCATGCTGAGGATGATCTGCTCTGGTTTCCACAGAAGGGCAAGGGCTGCTTTATTATCTCCACATTGAATCCGTCCATTCCCTCTCACAAACTTTGTGCTCCATGGCTTCGCACTGGGGCCCCCACTTTTTACCATCTACCTTCTACCCCTTCGTAACATCTTTTGGAATTTGAATATCCATTTTCATTGGGACACCCAGCTCCATTTATCTGGTGAACATGACTCCAAACTGTCTCCCTTGGCTCTTATCTCCTGCATAGCTGAAATTAAAGTCTGGTTAACCTCTAACATCCTAAAACTAAACTTCAACATAACAGAGATCCTCCTGGAAGGAGCCAAATCTGTTTTTTTTTTATCAAAGATTGACAGTTTCTCTCTTCCAGTTGAAGAGAGAAAGCTTCACAGTCTCTCTCTCATGTCAAGAGTCTGTATGTCATCCTTGATAGCACTGTCATTTACCTACCACATCAATAACATCAACCATTGTGCCTTTTTTCACTACATTCATTGCCCTCTGCCCTTTCTTTCTCTTTTATTTGCCTCTATTCTCATCCTTGTCCGCTTCCCCATCAATTTCTGCAGCTCTGTTGTTTTTAGTCTTCCCCTGAAATCTATCCAAGCTTCAATTGGTCCAGAATTCAGCAGAAAAATGTAAAATTATGTATTGAATTTCAATGATTTATATAAAATGTTTTTTTTTTTTTTTATCAGTAGTAGTATTACATAGAGAGAGGATGGACCACTTGCAGAGCTATCAACCACCTGAACTGATGGGTCAGCCAAGAAAATCATTTGTCATTACTTTTAATATTGGATGAGCTGCAGAGATCAAAGCTAAGGTTTGGCTGGATTCAGTAGATATGCCAGACATATCAGGCCCTTATAGAGGAGCAGGGCGTCCTGATTGCAGTTTGCCTCTGTAATGATCCAGACAGAAGACCCACATTTTAGCTAGAGCACAGGATAAGGACTTAGGAGTTTATTCAAAACTCAGTACTTTAGGAGCACATCCACTGAGGAACAGGGATAACACATCAGAGTCCTCCCTTCAGCAGGGATCAGCAGGTTTAACAGAGCGGACTGCTCTTTTAAACAGTTGTTGGGTGGCCAACAGTTAGGTGGCTTGGAGCACAGAGGCAGGATCTAGGTCCTGGAAGCCAGACCTAGGCTTAATAATCAGGGGCTTGGCAGGAGGAAGAAGTCCAGGGGCAGAAACAGGGTCGTTGTTCAGAAAGCAGAGAAATCCGATGAGGGCTAGCCCAGAGGGAAAATCCGTGAAGTTAAGGCTTGGTCAGGTAACACAAAGTGCTGGATACTGCTTGGTTGTTTGCAATTATTTGGCCCTGTCTGCCTGCCACAGGCTGCCTTATAACTGCTAAAACACTGCTGAGAGACATGATACTTATTGCACTGCAGTGCAGCAGGCAGCAGCTGGAGTTGATTTCTCACAGGGAGAGCAGAGCAGGCAGACAGGCAAGAATCATAACAGCCTTAAGCCATGTGCTGTAGGGGACAAAGCTAACATGAGAGAGGAGAAGCTGCTCTGATTGAAGGACACCAAAATGAAATTATTATCCCTATATGTGTTTACACATGATTATATTTATTGGGGCAATTATTTGCACAAAGGAGGGTCTAGTTGTACCAGGAACAATGAGTTTAGTTACTTTGTCTTGATTTATAAGTATTTGAAAATCTTGATACTTGTGTTGTTTTTATTCTCTATATTTCGAATTTATGAGAAGTTTCAATTATCTGCAGTAGGTTAGTTATCTGATTTTGCATCTAAAAAAGATAACATTTGATATCTACAATTTAAATTAAAGTTAATGAGATCTATTTTCTTTAAGATAAGTTGAATTTGTTTAAAGAATATTCTGAGTTTCTATTTTAAGGTTATCAACCTACCATTCATTCAGCTCTATTAAAGGGATAGTTCGGTATTTTTGACATGAATCTGTATGACATCCCCATCACCAGCGGCATGCAATCACACTGACTTACCCCAGACAGCGTCCTGTGAGCAGAGTTCTCGTCCAGTTTTGGTCAAGCCAAAAGTAGTCCGGCAGGTTTGCTAGACCCAGCGAAATAAAACGTTTCTCTTCCCAAAACATTATGTGTTCAAAAGAGTGATATTTTTGCATTCCAAAAAACGTTGTAGTGGAAAAAGTCACAC
>NW_015151882.1:5118-19249 GCF_000732505.1 Cyprinodon variegatus
ATTTCGCTGTTCCTAAAAACCTGCCGGACTACTTTTGGCTTGACCAAAACTGGACGATAACTCTGCTCACAGGACGCTGCCAGGGGTAAGTCAGTGTGATTGCATGCCGCTGGTGATGGGGATGCCATACAGATTCATGTCAAAAATACCGAACTATCCTTTTAAAGCTAAGATACAAAGATAAAATGGGTGGAGTTGTCAAGTGTCTGTTAGAACCATGGCTACCTGGGTTTAAGCAAGGATAAAAAAAACTGACAATCTTTGTTGAAAGAAACTGACAACACACATCTCCCAGGGTGAAACACAGCTGTAGCTACAATATGATGTGGGGATACTTCTTGATGGAAACATGGATGAAAACAACCCTGGATTTGCTTCATGACATCATCCTGGATTTCCACCTCAGACCGCAGTGAACCTCTTCGATACCGGCTCTGGCTTCGTCCTCTAGATCGTCCTGTCTTCCTTCATCTGCTTGGCTCTTATCTCCTGCCAGTTCTGCTGTCTTCAAGGCATCATCGCTTGGGTCTCTCTGGAGAGCAAATAATACCTGTTGGAAAAAAAAACATTTTTGAAAGGACATCAAGTCAGATCTATACCCAGGAGGTTCTAAAATCCCAAGACTCTTGTTTATGGTTATGATTTATAGATATGTTCGCTAAAATATTATTTTTTCTCTTTTTCAAACATTTGCAAATATTAAACTCGATGTCTATTTTGTGGAGGTTTGTTTTTAGGAAAGAACAAAGTTGTGTAAAATCATTTGGGGAAGAAACGGAGAACAGATGCATTTTGTTGGGTTTTTTCTTACAGGTTTCTTGTTACTTCAATTAGAGTAGTAGCAATTCAAAATGTCCCCACTTTCCTTGATGATCCCCTTTTTAGACAAAAAATTTTGTCATAATTTGTGGACATTAAGAACTAAAGAGAAGCGTCATCTCCTGGTCAGACTCTGTAATTCAATGAAAGGGTAGAGTCAGAGTAAAAAAATATGCATGCCCAGGAGAAGGCCAGTGGCATGAAGTTGGACGGAATTTGGCTGGGATTGCAAAGAAGTGGGCTGCCATTCGCCTGGAGTTTGACTGGGAAGGGCCATTTTGAATGGCTGCTAATGTAAATTGTGGGTGCTTTTAATAGGTATTGAAAAGGTGAATAAATCAGTAAATGAAAATCAGATATTTAATTTAGAATTTATTTTGATATTAGAACAATTTCATCAAACTTTAATCAGATACAATATGTGAAGACTGTTTAGGATGACAAAAAACAACAAACAAAAACAAAACAATAATAATGATATGGAATGATGTAGCCGAACTATATCAGAACACATTTTTATTTTTCAAATTTATTCTGACATGTCAAAGAGTGAAGGTGGACTTCAAATAGATGTAATACCAGATTCTTTGACCTTCTTGTACGATTATAGCAGAGGGCACTGCTGAGAATCTCTAATCAAAGGTACATATCACAGATAACGGACAACACCTTTTTCTCTGTCAATAATTGTCAGATCTCTGTCACTCTGTAAATGATTTTCTGCAAGTTAATTTCCTTTTTAACATTCCAAATTGATTTTGGCTCGATCTTCTCTGCTTTTTACTTCATTATTTCTCTTCCCATTCAGGATCTCAGACATAATATTAGCTGCTAACACTAATCTGCGGTATGACGACTGGAATGTTGTGTTTTTGGTGTCTTATCTTTTTCATGTTATGACCATGTTCATTCTCTGGCTTCTCTCTCCGGTTCTTCTCCTTATTGAACTAAGCGAAGGTAAGGATAACAATTTATATTCAAATTTTCTTGCTTTTGTTTCTGCTTGAAAAGCATACGTTTTTATAAGGACATTAATACTTGGGTTTTTTATTTGCATTGTTTTGTTATGACCCGAAATACATAGACTTTAAAGTTTGCGAAAGTAAAAATAAGGATCCTATTATAAATATGTGATTGACAGCTAGTTTGATTTAAATCAATAAGAGTGAAAAATATGTGTAACTTAACTATCAAATGTCCACCATCTCCAAAAACCCTACAGAAAGTCGGCAATTCGGGGTCCAAGGTCAAATTTTTGCCATTTAAAATATTTGTTCATGTAGAACTTTAACAAATTCCTCCAAGGGTTTTGAATCAGTGGCTTCAAACTTGGGGTGTATGCAGTTAAGGCATCGAGCTCTAAAGTTATCAAAAATATTGAGTTTTTGAGCATGCTGAAGGCGTGATGAGACCTTAAAGTTGGCCTGCTAGGCAAGATTTTTGAAGCACAATAACTTTTACAAAAACAATCCATATTGACTCAAGTTTGGTAGTATTGCACAACTCCAATACTTCCTGAACTGAAAGGGGAACACCGTTTTTTTTACATTGGGCGCTTGATTTATTTATGACATCATCCACGCGCCGGACTGGAGTCGTGACACGCAGCCCGGACCACAGGCGGCTACGCTCTACATGTTATGAATGCTGGCGTACCATAAAGAATAAATTATGAGCCGTTTAGTTTGTGCCTTCAAACCGTTGCCCATAGGAAGACGGTACTTGGATATTAAAAAAAAAATCCTGAATATCTTCGGAACAGCTCCAAAGGACACACAACTAATATGGGTGAGTAGAACATGATGTAATAACGTAAAATCAAGGGGCCAGTGTTAAAAAAAAATGGTGTTCCCCTTTAAGGCAACTCTTTTGTTTCCTGTTGTTTATTACTTGATGACCTAATTAATCCAGGTGTGTCTGGTCATGGTTACTGAGGCCAGGCTCACCTGGATTATTAAGTTCATCCAGTAGAAATTGACATGAAACAAAAGAGCTGCCTTTGTCGAGGACCCTGTAATTCAGACAAGACAGATAGTAACTTATAACTCAAGTAATTTAAAAAGCGTTTATATAAAAAAGACTGATTGGCGGTAGCAGCTAGTGCATCTAAGACAGGAACCTCTGCAGGAGGGAAACACGGGTTAGTGACCATGTTAATCTGAAGGAGGATGATTAGGAATGTGTGAGACACTAAGTTGACCTTAAAGTTCAGTCCCTGCCCAGAGGAAAATGTATACTCCAGCCGAAAGGCTGCCAACATGACGCAACGAACACTGCCCAGAGAGTCCCAGAAGATGATGCCTTGAAGACAGCAGAACTGGCCAGGAGATAAGAGCCAAGCACATGAAGGAAGACAGTACAATCTGGAGGATGAAGCCAGAGCCAGTGTCCAAGAGGTTCAGTGAAGAAGATCAGAGATCCAAAGAGGTACCGAGGCAGAAATCCAGTATGGTGTCAGGAAGCAGATCCAGGGTTGTCAACAGGAAGAATGCAGCAGAAGTCCGAAGACAGGTCAGGCAAACAGATCAGAACAGGAACAAGCAGGCTAAGAGGTCCAAAGGCAGAAAGGGTCAGAATCAGGCAATCAGAAACACTCAGGTATGCTAGAGATCTCTCACCAAAGGTTTGAATAATCTGACACTGATGACTAGAAGCAAGAAGGTTAGAGACTAGAGTAGGTGACACAAATGGACTGTGATAAGAAACTGGGCTGAGAAACTGTTTTCACTTGGGAGGGTCTCTTTCTGACATTTTTCACCTCATTATCTTGAAACTAGGTCAGGAATAAGAAAACATGTTGGTCTAACATAATTTAAAACACAGAGAGCTTTAGTTAAACAGTGTTGCCCAGGGGAAGTGAGGATTTTGATGAGACTATACGTTTGGCACTCATTTCCACATAGCATTTTGAATAGAGAGAATGGGAGCAAGCAAAGTAAATATGGGTCAACTGGAACAGAAACTTACTAGTGACATCACCACATTCAAAGCTAGTCTCCTGTTATTAATAATCTCTAGATAATAATAAATTTAGCCTTTTTTTATTAATAAGGGAATAATCATTAAAGCAGTCAGATAAACGCAAATGAAATTGCCAAAAAAAAAAAAAACTTGCGGTACTTCACACACGTCTATGCCAAGAGAGGACTGCTGCAGATGGGCCAACATTAGCCCTTGCTGAGGTTAGCCTCGGAGCTCTGCGGGTTACCACAATCTTCTCAATATCAAAACTTTTTTAATGCTCTAAATCAGTAAATGGGCCATATATTGAAGCTTAAAAGTATAACATTCTCGCCTCAAATGATCTTAAAACACACTTTTATATGCAGCTTGGATTTATACCAGTTGGTTCTAACAAGATTATTCTTGATTTTAAAATGGTTATTTAGGACAGAAAAAAAGTGAATTAATCCAAATTCAAGGTTTTGATTCAATCAGCAGTTGATATTTGATAGTTTAAGCATAACATTTTTATTCCCTCCTTAATTTGAGTTTATCTGATGTTGTGATTTGTTTATCAGAACCTTTATCAAAGACTTTGCTTATCAATGTAGAGGCAAACTTAAAATTAAATTAGATTTAAACAGTAGATATGACAGAAAAGGCTAATCAATGCAGCTGCTCAGAAAAAGTTCACATGAAATATGTAAAAATACTTTCTTTTCATTCACAGCTGATCTGATCTATGGAAAACTTGATGGCTCCATTGTTCTGAATCCAGGTCAGATTTCAGAGCCCCTCAGGAGCGCAATATGGAATCACAATTTAGACTTAGCCTTGGAGTGGTTTGGGCTGGACATTATTTGTTACAGGACTTTTGATGGTAAGTTGACTTGTTGACCAGAAAGTGTTTTAAAACCCAACAACCTGCAGATTAACATCATCCATGATGTTTTTTTTTTTATCTGGATCCTGCTTCCAGGTCGCTGTGACTTTGATAAAACAAGTGGAAGTTTGACCATCAACAATCTGGCTCTAGAGGACAGCGGCATCTACACACCTGAGATCAACAACAAGGTTGTGGAGAAGAAGGAACTCCAGGTTATCAGTGAGTTCAGCAAGTTTGACTGAGGTTTGTTAGGTTTTAACCTGAATCAAGTTGAGATAATTTTTTCCTGTTTCTGTCAGAACCAGTTCCAAAACCCACAGTGTCCATGAAGCACAACAATGAGAAGGATGCCTGGAGTCTCACCTGTGAAGCCCAAGTCACTGCTGACTTTGGACCTGTGACGTATAAATGGAAAACAGGTGACAGAGAGTTGTCCACCGACAAGGAGCTGCTGATAACAACGGTATGAGGATGAGAAACCCTGGAAGAACTCAGTAGAACCTTCATGGTTTGGTTTAGAGCTGTTTTCTATTTATTTCTCAGGAGAATAAGGAAAGCTCCTTTTTCTGTGAGTTGGTAAACCCTGTCAGCAGCAGCTCCAGTGAAACAGTGGAAAACCCCTTTATCGGAGGTGAGTTGAAAACATTCATCTTGTCAGAGTTGATTGTTGTAGACCAAAAGTAACACTGATTCTCATAAGAAGGTCATGAGTTTCGAAATTTTAATTAAGTCCTTCAGACAAAAAAAACTTTTGTGATCAATGCAACATTAAAGATGGACTGAGGACCTGATTAATACTGGCAAGTGACTGAGAGCTTAAGTAGAGGACTATAGAACTAACTTATTAACGAAAGGCTCCGGCCTAGAAACGGTCTAACAGGGATTAACATTAGAATGAAAGGACTAAGAGAAGGAATCCAACATTTAAGAAGAAACCAATAAAAAAGGAAAGACAAACCCTGCTACGAGATATAGACACAAAAAACTTTTAAAACATAAAGAAACTTAAGTAATATGGCAATCTCCAAAGTAAAAATAACAGACTATGGCAAGACTGAAACAGCAAAAGTTATATCGGTTTTAAGGCCAACTAAAACTCAGAAATGTATAAACTAAATATAAAATAACGAATAGGTAAAGACTCCAAATAGAAAATATAACCGTATAAAGTAAATAAAAACCAATACTTAAGGCTTGAAATAAAGTTTGGAGAAAAGTAAGAAACAAAAGTTAATAAAAAAGACTCAAAAGAACCAAAAAACATGACACCAATCTCTTCTTCATCTTTTCCACTTTCACTTGTCATACAAAGACAAACTTCACATTGGGATTATTTGTGATGCAGTACTGTTAAAATTTATTGATCTCCTGATGATGTTCTGGGTTCCTCCTGGATGATTGATAATCTCTTGGAATAATTCTGGTTGTTTGGCCTAAGGCCCTCCACTGTTCCATCTGTTCTCCATCTGAGGATAATGTCTCTCACTGTGGTTCTCTGGAAACAGAACACTTAGAAATGTCTTTGATACCATCTCCAGACTGATAAATGTTGGTGTCTTTGCTTCCCATGTGTTCTTAATTTTCTTTTAAATGGGTTCAGATGTGCTGAAGGCTCAGCAGTAATCAGATCTGAGATGTTAAGGCTGAACCCACAATGTAGCTACTCAGTTATTTCATGATTTAACAGGGAGGATCATCACTTTGATCAGGGCATGTTGGTTTGGCTTTTGTTCACTTAATAAATTAAATCATAATTGGGAAACTGCTTTTTGTTTTTTTTAACATGGTTATTTTTCATAAAAAATTGTTTAACAACCTACAGTAAAAGATTTTAGACAGGAGAGCAAAAACAGAAGAAATCTGTAAGGGAGGAAATACTTTTTTACAGCACTGTAGGTGGACAAGGCCCAAAATGGAGGAAATAAAATCCTCCATTTTGGGGGGGGATGCATCTCTTCCAGCTTTGTACATCTCATCTGGACTTTGACTAGGCCTTTCCAACAGATCTTCCAACACAGTGTTAACTTCCTGTTGAAAGGTGAACGCCCAGCTCAGTGTCAGATCTTATGCAGCCTCTAATATTTCCACCTTCTCATCAGTCTCCTTGTTCTTTCTGAGGAGAAGCTTTCACTGAGCTTGATGCTGCCACCACCATGGTTTAAAATTTGGAGACTCTAAACAGTTTATAGTTTTAATGATTTACTTTTTTGGTGGTGGTCGGGGGGGAGATGGGGGTTAGTGGGGTGGACCAAAGTGCTTGTGCTCTGAGATGGTTGCAAGTACACAGTTCGATCCCCACAGCCTGCACTCCGGGTCCCTAAGCATCACCCTTAATCCCCATTTGCTCCCCAGGTGCCGCACAGTGGCAGCCCACTGCTTCACAAGGAGATGGGTTAAATGCAGAAGTGAATTTCTTCATTGTGAGATCAATGACATTCAGTTTTGGAGAGTGGTGGCCTAGTGGTTAGGGCATTGTGCTTGGGTTCCCGAGGTTCTGAGTTCAAGCCCCAGTTCTACTGAACTGCCACTCTGGGTCCCTGAGCAAAGACCATTATCCCCACACTGCTACCCGGGTGCCGCATAATGGCG
Source organism: Cyprinodon variegatus (assembly GCF_000732505.1). Taxonomy (NCBI): domain Eukaryota; kingdom Metazoa; phylum Chordata; class Actinopteri; order Cyprinodontiformes; family Cyprinodontidae; genus Cyprinodon; species Cyprinodon variegatus. The sequence goes on from NW_015151882.1 coordinate 12,356, forward strand.
GCTCAATACTCTCCAAGGGGATGGGTTAAATTTGGAGATTCAATTTTGCTGCTTTGTACATGTGACAGTGTTATGACACGAAAGTGTAATTCTATTCTATTCTCTATTATTCTATTGTTATTTCAGGGAATCCAGGGTCAACAGCAGTTGTACCAGTTGTGATTGTTCTGATCATTGTAGCTGGGATTGGAGCTGCTTCTTTTTTAGTTTACAAAAAAGGTGAGAAAACACAAAGGCATTACATTTTTAATTAACCTGTCATTGGGTAAGAGTGTTTATATGTGGTTTGGTATATAAACATCCTGTTTATAAGAATTTCTTCCTTCAAGAAGCAATGATCATGTTTTAGTTTGTGCAAATGCTAAGGACATCTTACCCAGGAAGTTCTATTCAATTCTCTGGGTAAATTAAACCTAACACTAATGTCTCGCATCCATTGCAGTATATTTACAAAGCTTGAGGAAAAAGCGTAAGTTAATAAAACCTCTGTATATGTTTTCAATACACATATAACTGATCTTGAGGCTAACACCAGTATTTTATTAATACAGGGGGGTTAAATAAAGTGGAACCATTCAGTAAGTAAAATATTTTTCTCATAAATATTGTTTCTTTTACATAATCTAGATTATTTGGTTACACTAATAATAATAACTAAATAAGTAAAGATGATAACATAACATCTGAGCATGAAAGCAAAGCTCTACATAGTGGATTGTAAAGGTTTTCTTACCCTTAAACTTTTTCTTTTTGTCATGATGCATTCTCTGGATTGAAAGACATCCAACATTTTATAATATGAGCCATTAATAAATGCTCTTATTTCAAATTGTATGATTTTATTAAACAGTTTTGTTAAAAATGTATTTATTATGCCGTCATATATTTTCTGATAAGCACCAGTCCCCAGTGCAGCAAAACACCCCCAAATCATGATGCTGTCACCACCTTACTTTACAACTGGAATCGCGTTTTCTACTAGTTTAATTTTTCCTCAAAGTGTATCAGATGATTATGGTGAAATTAATTATTATTTGCATCAGACCACAGAACATGTCTTAAAAAATAATCATCTTTGCAATCTGCTCTTCATGCTTTATTAAGAGGAATGATCTATAATCGATCTGCTGATCTATATCTGAAAATCTATTAAATTTATCTCTAACCTAGATGAAGATGATGCTGAGGCTGGAGAAGGTAAGTCAGTTTATTTGCTGTCCAAAATTTAAGAGAACTAAATCCTTAATTTCAGCATTTAATAAATATATAGTTCCATAGGACCTTTCAGGCTAAATACCTTCATAATTGTAATATTTAATGCTGAAATAAAAGCACATATTTTATTACTTTTAACATTAAATGTTGTGTTTTCTTGACAGAAAAGCCATTGGTGGACAAAAGCAGTACGACTTGTAAGTAGGATGATTATTTTCCTTTTGCTTTTAACCTTTTAAATTGTCTCTCATTCTAGTTTAATTGACCACAAAAGCATAGAAATGAAGAGTTGAGTGGAGAGAGAAAAACCTTTCAGGGGTGACAGAGTATTTAATAATGTTTTCTCATGTTCTTGTCTGACAGTTATTTTACCAAATCATTCAGCTTAAATTGTATTGTGCTTTCTTTTCTTAATTGAAATTTTAAACATGTTATATTCAATGGACCCACCCAGGGACGCCAAATAATTGTTGTGATTTTATGTTCAATTCTATTCCTAGCTAGCTAGAGAGAACAAAATCGACAAAATTAAATATCTTATTTAATCAGATGTTGTTTCCGCTGTTATATACTGTTTATCACACACAGCCCTACTAACTGTGTGTTAGAACAATAGATGAAAGAGTGATTCAAGCACTAATTATAGTCAAACAGTTAATTCTGCTCATACATGGAATAAATTCATCACAACTTCTGTTCAAAATATAAGAGTTTATTAACAAAAATTATTCAGCTCCAAGTCAAACATATTCCAGTTTAACACTCTCAACTAAGACTAGTAAAACTCAACTAAACTTAACTAAACTACTATGTACAAAGAGGAAGGGGAACACGGTTGAAAAACATATTACAGTTTAAGATGGATTTTTGTGTTTGAAACCAAAGTTTATCTGGAAGAATTTGGGATATGATACAAATTAGCTTTTCACTAATTTTAAGGAAATTGGAATGTTTTCAGACCAATTTACAATGCAAATCCATGAGGTGAATAAAACATTATTTGGCCAAATAATGTTTTATTAAATGATTTGCTTAATCAAGAATCAAAAACCTTTAGTTAAATGATTATTTACCCTCTTTGAAATAGCTAGCAATGAATAGACATCAGAATTCCATTAAATGACTCTTGGTCATACTTGGTAATTGAAATGTAATGAGCATATGAGGAACACATGAACACTAATGTTATACCAGTGTTTAAACTCTTAGTGAAATAAAGCTTGTGCAAGCTTCAGCAACAGTTCAACACATATTCCTGTGGCATAATGTAGCATGCTGTCCATTCTTTAGCGTCTATTAGCATTGTCTTCACTCAGCAGTAAACACACAATATGATTAACATCATCAAAACACATTGTTTGTTCTGTCCCTAATTATGCCAGACCTGCAAACCTTTTTCCATGTCCATTTGGAAAGCTTGAGTTTCATCCAGTTTTGCAGCTCTGCAGTCAAGGGTTCTTTGTCTCAGTGGCACACCGCAGGGGCTCTTTGTCAGGGAAGTCCTTCTCTCATCTAGCCTGGTTCTATAAGTTCTAAAACTCAAGAGAAATATGTTGCAAAAGGTCTGTTTTGCAGCAGTTTGGTTCTGAAAGGCTCTGACTTATCCTTGATGGTTCTGGAGATCTGGTTTCCCTGGGGCCCGCATCTCCACTGTGGTGGAGAACCAGCCACAGCGGACCCCAGCTTCCTGGGCAAAGGAGAGTAGGCAAGGAGAGCAGGAGCCAAAGAGCAAGAGCCAAAGAGCAGGAGCAAAAAAAAAGGAAGAATCCTGTGTAGGTTTTCACACCCCTGGTGGCTTCCATGTGACTTCCCTGTGACTGCTTTGGCTGAAAAGGGGGGCTGCAGAAGTCCCCCAGCTGTTACTCACCAAAGCTGCGTGTTCTCCTCTGGTTATCCTGTCAAGATTAAATATGGAAAGTGGTTCCCAATGTCCAAAATTATGATCATGGCATATGGCACAACAAACATAAACGGCTTTTTACTGCAAGTTTTATGATGACATTGTGCTTTTAAAAGAAACAGTTGTTATAACAATCTGTTTTATTTTTTCTATGATTTCACACACAGTATTGTCTAAAAGTGTGGAGTAGTCCGTCATTTCTTCATATTTTAGTTTAAAGGAGGCAGACATCTTTGTAGTCGTCCAAAGCAGCCTTAACCAATGGCAAAGAAGCCTTGTTCAGAGAAACTAGTTTTTATTAATCCAGGCATAAAAAGGCTTCTAACCTTTGGGAACGACACAGAACCAATAGGATGTAAAGGCACTTTATTCCTATCAGCCCGTCTCAAATCTGTTTTTTTTTTTCTTTTTCTTTGGTTGAACCCTTTAAAAAACAGCACAACCGGATACATTTATTATTTAGTTTAATGAAATATAGTGATAATTTATTGTAAATATCTAACATAGTCATGGTTTATTTCAAAAGTACTGTGTAATGATTATGTCCTATCAACTTTTTAGCTTTGTCTGCTTTCTTTTTGAGTTTTTAATTACACTTTGATTCATGTCTCTCTGTGTTTTCTAGGTTTCATGTCCATTTTGTGTCATTATAGTTGTTTTCTGGTTGTATATTAGTTCTTATGTATTTCTTGTTTATTTCTTGTGTCAGTCTCCTTCCCCCTAGCTCCCTTCTAGATCCTTCTGTCCACACCTGCTCCAAATCAGTTAATTACTCCATTCTCTGTTCTTTTTGGCAAATATACTCCTTCTCTGCAATTACAGTTTGCTGGATTTTCTTTATTCTTTATGTGTCCCCCTTTGTTCTGGTTCCTGTAATCCTTAAATTGTTATTTCTGTATTTATTCCTCGTTTGCCACCACTCCTTATTAAATCTGCAAGAAACTCCCTCAGCTTCCGTCTCTGCATTTGGGTCCTCTTCAAACCTACCTCCACATACCTGGCACACTGAAATCTTGTATCAATATTATTAAACGTCACATGGCTCTGGTGTTTGCCACTAATAGATGGTGTCTTTTGACAGCAAATACCAGATCGCTGAGTGCAGAAATGACTGGTAAGAGCACATTTACTTTTGTTTTGTGTTTAAAACAAAGAACACAGTGATTGTTTTAATGAGGCACATTCATAATTAGGCAAAGTAACCATTAAAGGGGAAGCAAAGAGAACCAGACCCAAACTCCAGATCTGAGGAAAAGATCACAGATCAGTGTTGGATCTGGGCACCAAGTGGGAAAGTGGGAAAAGTTAGATTTTGGAATAAGTTTGGGGGTAAATCCTTTAATACTCTGGATTTTCAGTTTCAGGAAGCCAGATGGCAGTTATCAGGAGAAAAATGAACCCCTCAGTGACTCTTTCAAACAACTCTGTTTAGTAGCAGAATTGCCTGATTATAATCCTCAGTCTGTTCCTCACTTGAACTGAGATGGTTGTTATGGTGTATCCTCTACTGCAGCAGCCTGTGGATATTGGAGAGCAAATTCTCATTACGCTTCATGCGATTTTATGCATTTTTCATACGGATTCATTTATTTTTGAGCATAGATTATTTTCAGCAGAGTCAATAATTAATCTCAATAAGGTCTAGCCACATCTCACTCATATGACACAAGAAGTGATGCACTTCATTTTGATGCTGAATTCAAACTATCAGGGATATATTTTTAAACCATTACCATACAGCTCAGATACCCATCAGACTGATCAAGATTTCCTTAAAGATGTCCTCTTTCTCCTTTAGTAGAAAGCAGAGTTTCCCTTCCTGCCATGTTTCATTCCAACAAAGGTTTCCTGCGATGTTTCCTTCCAACAAACAAACAAACAACAAAATTCCTGAATATCAAAAAAACAAATAAATTGACTCAGGATAACATTTTCTGTACAGAATATTTCAATTCCACTTTTTAAAACTAGGCCCGTTTTGGTTAATTTCCTTCTGATCTTATTTTTAACTCTTGGCCTTGTTTCGGCTGAACATCTGTAACTACATGAAATAAAACATGATTTTAGAAACATGGTCAGGGGGCTTTTTAAAACATGCAGCACCATGGTTGCTGGTTGTGGTTCTGCTGCCAGAGGTCAGAGTGTGAAAAGCCAAAACAGCTAATACAGTGAAAATTAGGAAGTTTTTGGTTCATAATATCTGCATAATCTGAGAAAAACTTTCCTCCACTAACTGCAAAAACAAGCTCTGGGGACCTCATTGTTAATTTTTTATTTTCAAATGTAGAATTATATGGGACCTTTGAGGTAATGTGAGAAAGTCTGGAGTTTTCTCCAATGTCTTCATATTCTAATTCAAAACAGGTAAAGATTCTTTGGTTGTGATTAGGGTATAGTCTAGTGAGCATGTAAGTTCAATACATTAATGAGCCCAGTAATGTACTATAATTACAGTCACTGGATGCATTATGTCGGTTTTATATATAAAATCTCACATAAAATCTTATACTGATATGTTTCATCAGCTGAAAGGAAAATAGAAGGAACTGAAGGGGGACCGGAATCCAGTCCGACTGCAGTTTCAGCTGAGAAGCAAAGCAAAGGTAAAATTTCGCTCAAAAGCTATAAGGCTAAGTTTTATTGCTGTGTCTAATGTTGCTCCTTTGTTTCCATTTCGTGGTCTTTCTTGAATTAACAAATGTTTGAAGGTCTGAGTAAATCATTTAAATTGTGGTCGGAAAATTTTGATTTATTATTTATTTATTTATTATTTTATTTTTCTTATTTCATATAATAATTGATCCTATTTACTCACTATAAAATTTTCACTCAGTGTATTTCACCTGCAAGGCCACACAATAGCTTCTTCCAAAAACAAGCCAGATTTTCTCTCAAAGATCATTCGTAACATGTTACTGTTAATCAAAGTGTCTGTAATTTGTTTTTACTGACAACTTTCCATTATTGTAAGTAAAGGGAACACACGCTGCCCAGGCAGAATGGGGCTGAATACAGAGCAGTAAAGGCTGTATGATGAACGAAGGATATGAAAATAAAGTAAATCTATCAATCTCCATTTATTTAACTGGGGTAAATAGTTGAATACTTTTTTCCCACTGCAATTAACCAAAAATTATATTAAATACTGTTTGATAAATAACCACAGTGGTTCATCTGTGTACCATTGTGATTATTAATCTTGATCTGAAATAAGAGTAAATCTTCAATTCCGATAAGCTAGAAGGCTAATATTGTATATTTGTTATGGCTGCCTGAACAAAGCTGGAGTAAAACATCTGTAAAACAACTCAGGCCCAGCTTTCTAACATATAAACTTGCATATTTACTTTTTAGATCTTACTGTTGCAAGGTATCAATAAATGAATTTAACTGAATGATTTTATTGACTGACCTATTAATTGATAAGCAGCAATTTTCTATAAACCAGATTATCAACTTGAATTAGAATGATCACTTCATTATGTGAAGGGCTAAATATTTTACATTATGCAAATTTTAAATTATATCTATATAATATTTTAACAATTTATAGTGCCAGTTGTATTAAATACCAACTTAGTAAATAAAAAAAGATTTTTCTGTAGCATTACACTTTTAAATAGTTAATTTTTATTTATGTAGCACCAAAACCCAAGGTGCTGAACAACTGACAGGCATGATGCAGGATGTCAAAACGATAATAAAAAATCAAACTAACTCAACAATAGTCAGTAGAAACACAAAAGGTAAGTAAAAGGAAAGGCGTAGATTAAGAACAG
>NW_015151882.1:19259-23316 GCF_000732505.1 Cyprinodon variegatus
TGCGAGCGCAAATTACTGCACGCAAAATTGGATCTTGATAAATCCGGCCCAGTCTGTTTTGCCTGTGGGGCCACACAATGCTCCTGCGTGAGGGTGTTTGTAGACCAGACATAGCTTCTTCCCAAAACAAGGCAAATTCTTTCTCAGAGTTTATTCATAACATGTTACAGTTAACCAAAGTGTCTGTAATTTGTTTTGACTCTGACTACTTCCATTATTGTAAGTAAAGGGAACACACTCTGCTCAGGCAGAACGGGGCTGAATACAGAGCAGTATGCAATTTGATTAACTTTTCTCTCTGTGCAAAAATATGAAAATAAAGTGCTGACTGAGTGAAATCCATCGATCTCAGTTTATTTAACTGAGATGAATAGTTGAATACTTTTTTCCCCACTACGATTAACCAAGAACTATTTCAAATACTGTTTGATAAATAACCACAGTGGTTCATCTGTGATTATTTATCTTAATCTGAAATACAAGTAAATCTTCAATTCCGATAAGCTAGAAGGCTAAAATTGTATATTTGTTATGGCTGCCTGAACAAGGCTGGAGTAAAGCATCTGTAAAAACAACTCAGGCCCAGTTTTCCAACATGTAAACTTGCATATTTACTTTTTAGATATTACTGTTGCAAGGTATCATAAATGAATTTAACTAATTTTGAATCATTTTATTGACTGACCTATTAATTGATAAGCAGCAATTTTCTTTGAACCCGATTATCAACTTGTATTAGGATGACTAATTCATTATGTGAAGGGCTAAATATTTTACATTATGCTAATTTAAAAATATATATAAATCATATTTTAACAATTTATAGTGTCAGCTGTATTAAATACCAACTTAATAAATAAAAATTTATTTTTTTGTAGCATTACACTTTTTCATAGTTCATGTTTATTTATGGAGCACACTTAACAACAATCAACAGAAAACCCAAGGTGCTGAACAACTGACAGGCATGATGCAGGATGTCAAAACGATAATAAAAAATCAAACTAACTCAACAATAGTCAGTAGAAACACAAAAGGTAAGTAAAAGGAAAGGCGTAGATTAAGAACAGAGCATACATAAAAACACGGGTGGGACATTAAAAGAGCAATGAGACAGAGGAAGGAAGAAAAAGTACAGGAAGCTATAACAGCATATAGGGAGGAAAAATTTAAATGAAGTTAAAAATTTGGAATAAATAGACAACAAATGCACCACAGCAGAAGGAGAGTAACCTCTAATATAACAATACATATTTAGATGATTCTACAAAAATAACTTATTATTTTACTGAATAAAAAAAAGAATAGAATACGTGAAAGACCTATGATGTTTAATGTATAGAGATGTAACATGTATCATTAAAACACAGTGTATGTGTTCTGTAAGCACAGCTTACAGAGCAACATACGCTGGTTCTTGCTGTTCTCAGAAGAATGTTAAAACTTGCCTCCATGAAATGCATACCACAAAAAATGGTGCCCATTAGGTCCAGCATTTAGTCCCCATAAGGTCTGTTGTTCCTCAGAACAACAGAAAATTGGCCTTTAGTTGTCAAAAGCAAGTCCACAATGACATGCCAGGATATCACCAATGTCCCAATGAATGGGACAGTTACAATAAAGTGGTATTTAATAATGACAAATCTAAAAATATAATGAAGTAACCTTTTCTGCAATTGAGAAAAATGTCCCTATACTATACTCTTGTTACAAAAGATTACATAAGCTACTGTTTTGTTTTTTTGTTTTCTACAGAAGAGGGGATCGAGACAAGACCTGCTGATAAAGTAAGAGGAACTTCCATTTTTTTCAATATATATGGTATACATGTTTGGAGTTCGAAACTGATTTAATTGTGATTTTGTCATCTAAAAAACATAGTATCAACTGCAGTAATTTAGGAATGATTTATTGATAAATGTTTTGTTTTTTTGTTTAAATGATTCATCAACTAGAAATCTTTTTTTTTTTTATGGTATCACTAGTGTGTCGATGTAGGGCCTTAGTTAAAACCTACGAGAAAAATCCAGAGTGTGAGAGTGGCTTGGCTTTTTTGGACACTTTATTCAAGCTTGAAAGGCTACAAACCACACTCTCCGCAATGCTACATTTTGCTCCTCCACCTTGATTTATGTGATTTGGGGAAGGGTGCTAAGATTTCATTCACCACTCTGGGCTCTTTTCCACTAAAAGGGGCAGTTCCAATAATCAGGAACTTGCCGCATGCAGTGTGCTTCTGCTTGTATAACTTTTTATACTGTGTTAAATAAAAACGTACATATACATCAGTCAAATTCCTGTGCGTATCCTGTCGGGATACTCACAGGAATGTTTGATAACTTCTTCTAAAAATCTGTTTAGTTTAGCAACAATTTCAGGACCATTATATATGTACAATGTTAGTTTATGACTTCTTTATATTGAGAATTATGAGAAATTTGCTATCAATGCCTTTTCTATCAGTCAAATGGAAAAAGTAAAGCAGTATCATCTTTAATAATTGGCAAGAAAAATCAGCAGCAGATATTGCAGGCTCAATTAGGCTGAAAAAAAAATCTGTATTGGCAGTAGCCTTAAAAACTTTGGATCAATCGATCACTACTTATTACAATTAGGCCTAATCTTTAAAGATTCCAAATAAGGGTATATAAAAGTGTTTGTTTTTTATACTATACTACTATACTATACTATATATTATACTGCAATAAGTGGGTGTGTTGCAGGTGAAAGATTGTTTCACAAATGTGAAAAAGTGCACACTGGTTTGGTTTTGCCCAAATGAACAGATGTGTGGTATTTGTTCAACAGGCAGCGAGAGTCGCTGTAAAATGTGTTGCTTTTGCACTTCTGGTTAGACCTAAACTGCATTTCATTGCCTTGTATCTGTACATGTGTAATGACAATAAAGTTGAATCTAATCTAATCTAAAAGATTCAAAGTCATGTGATTTTAAATAAAGATAATAAGTAATTACACAGTGCATCTCAAAGCATTATGTACAAAATAAAAACTATAAAATATAAACATTCAAGAAACGTGATTAAGTTTAAAGTATCTGATAAAATATAATTTAGGTCATGTTCTATTAACTTGGGAGAGAAAAAAAATCCTTATGATAAGAGATGCACAGTTTTGATATTTTATTACTTCATAAACACGCCACAATATTTACTTCAATAATTCTTTATATCTGCTCATCCTCTCTCACAGTACCAATGCCTCCTTTGTGGCAACAATAACCGCAGATCTTTTTCCGTGTCAGTTTGCATCTGACTTTAAAAAAAGATTTAAAAAGTGATAAAAACTGTGCAGTTGATTTTCAACTTTGAAAAATAGCTTTGAACATGGTAAATGTTAGCAATTGCACTTCCTTCACCCTTGAATTGATGCAGTTAGGTCATTAGAATATGATCTACATGTTAAATTGCAAGCTCAAATTATTTTGCACCTTCTTTGAAAATCTGCTCTCTGCATACAAAGTTCTTTCTAACTATTTTGAGATACACTAATCTTTTGAAGATCTTTGAATATCAATGCTAAAGTTGGCTATTATTCTGTATAACTTTTCACAGTCTCTCTGCAATCCTTGTGAGGAAAACAAACATCAAGAAGAAATTAAAAAAATACTCAGAAGACTTCACCTCAAAGATCAACATCAAAGAATGCTGTCGTCAGAGGACTTTATTAAAATAGGTCCATCGGTAAATCAGACTAATCAAATCCTCGATAAAGAGCTAGTTTTTACTTTTCTTCAGAGGTTAATGATGTTAGATTACAGGGCAAGATACATTACAAATCAATCAAAAGAGGATCATATACACCCAATGGATGTTCAAATGGCAATATTTCACTGCTCTGATAACTTTCTTAGACAGAAAATTATTACCAAGTTGTCACAGTGCCAGTATGCTTTACCATTGCTATTTCCTGATCCTGTCACTGCAAATATTGAGTGTCCTCTCTGGACATTCAGACAAATATCAAAAACATGGAAGATTTGCACAAAGAAGGAAAACTCAAACACAGTCAAAATGAAGAGCATGCCAATCTACAAAGC
>NW_015151882.1:23756-36224 GCF_000732505.1 Cyprinodon variegatus
GCACATGTTTAGAGAAATGGGACAGATCTATGAAGCCCATAAATCTCTGGAGAAACCAGCAGAGGGCCAACAGGCTGAATGGACTAAATACCCTGAACTGGCTGCAGATCTGATGATAAAAGGACACCCAATGGAGCTGATGGATGGTGATGCAGGCCATGTGCCTTTGATATGGATCTCTAGTCTTATACAGGAGATCATCAAGAAGCTAGGTGACCAGAGAGTCTTTGTGCTGTCAGTGCTGGGCTTACAAAGCAGTGGAAAGTCAACAATGCTGAATGCCATGTTTGGACTCGAGTTTGCAGTGAGTGCTGGGAGGTGCACCAAGGGTGCTTACATGCAGCTGCTTAAGCTGTCAGAGGAAATCCAGAAAGACTACAGATTTGACTATATTCTAGTTGTGGACACTGAAGGACTACGTGCTCTTGAGTTAGCAGGCAATGCTACCCTTCATCACGATAATGAGCTTGCAACATTTGTAGTTGGTCTAGGAAACCTGACACTGATCAATATCTTTGGTGAGAATCCTGCTGATATGCAAGATATCTTACAGATTGTTGTGCAGGCTTTCATGAGGATGAAGAAAGTCAAGCTTTCTCCAAGTTGTGTGTTTGTTCATCAGAATGTCACAGATATTGCAGCAGCAGAGAAAAACATGGATGGAAAAAGACGCCTGCAGGAAAAACTAGATGCAATGACTCAGTTAGCTGCTGAAGAGGAAGGCTGTGCTTTTGAGTGCTTCAGTGATGTCATTTCATTTGATGTGCAAGAAGATGTTAAATACTTTGCTCAGTTATGGGAGGGAAGTCCACCAATGGCTCCTCCAAATCCAGGGTACAGTGAGGGTGTCCAAGAACTGAAGGCCTCCATTCTGTCTAAGGCCTCAAAGTCTGATGGCATTCTTCTCTCACATTTTGGTACTAAGATCCAGGACTTGTGGAACGCCTTGATGAATGAACACTTTGGTTTTAGCTTCAAAAATACTCTAGAAATTGCAGTCTATAGAGAACTGGAGGTGCAGTACGAAAACTGGACCTTGGCCTTGAGAAGTGAGATGCTGAATGTTGAAAACCAGCTTTTTCCCAAAATTGAAAAAGGTCAACTGGACGATGTTGAACTCACTGACCTTTCCAATCAAATGAGTAACAAATATGAAGAAGTGATGAAAAAGATGGCAGCTTATTTTAATGACAACAAAGACAAAGAAATGCTGGTTCAGTGGCAGGGTCGATTTGAGAACAAAATTAAAGGTTTTCATGAGGACATTGTGAGAGACATGGAAAGAAAATTGGATGAAGTAATCCAGCTGAAAAATGCCCGAACAAAGCTTGACGACAAAAAGACAACTTTTGAGAACAAGCTGCTGCAGCACAGCAAAGAGCTTGCTCACAAGTTAAAATGCCTTGAAAAATATGAAGAGGAATTAAAAGCAAAGTTTAATGCTGTTTGGAGTCACTGGGTTAAGGAACTAACCTCAGATACAAAACCTATTGAAAACATTAATTTGGAAACAGACCAGGTTGATGTCCTTTTAGATATTGGTGTTGAACCGAAGCTCATTGATGAATCAAAAAAAAATCAGAAATACAAAAACCTCTCTGAAATTGGTAATTATTCTGATTACATAACACCAAAGAAGAACTTAGCGGGTGCCATGGAGAGATTCAAAAGGTTTTTTGTATTTAAAGAGCAAGAAGATATCAGATTGCTCATTAAGGAGGTTGAAAAAAAATGTCTGGATGCCCTTAAGAGCAAACCTGTTACAACAAGAGGTTACACATCAACCTACTTATCAGACATGGCTCAAAGCATTATAAAACACATAAAAGCATTTGAATCTGGAAGGAAGTATGTATTCAAGAAGGAGTTCACAGTTGATTTTTCACTGTTTGTGTTTGGCATGGCAGAAAGTTGGCTCTTAAACTCCTACAAGACATACAAAGACAACAATGATGTTGAGACTTATTTAGAAAGCAAGAAAAATGAATATTACAGCATTTTCCAAAGCTTCTGCAAAGGAAGCTCTTCTGCTGTGTTGTTTGGAGAAATGATGTGTAAAAAACTCAAAGCCTCTGCTGTTGCAGCTGTCTGTAACAAGACTGGGGCTTATATAGCTGAAGAGATGAGGTGCAGGATCCCAGCATTCAATGGGAACAGAGTGAACTTAGAGAAACATTTCTTAAAGAGTATGGCAGAGAAGGAAGACTTTAACAGTTTCATCACCTACATCAAAGATCCAAGAAAGCAACTAGAGGCCTTTATTAAAGAAGAGGTGGAGAGATACTTGTCTACCATGGAGAACAGTGAAACTCAGAAAATTATCAGGAAAAATACAGAGGACATCAGGGGGGCCATAGGTCAGGCTTTGTTTGAGACCACAAAAGACGTCAAAAAGAAAGGAGGAGACATAGAGATGTGGGTGAAGGAGTTTTCCACTAAATTAGGGAAAAGCTTAACAATTGATTCTATTACTTGTCAAGACTTCAAGGATATAAACGACTTTGACTTTCTTAAAGAAGAGATGGAGAAAGGCCTTAATATAATCACAGAGGAAATGAGCAATCTCTCACTGATTGAGGTGAATAAATGCAGGCAGAGTCCTGAACAAATCCTCATTGATCAGTTGTGTAACTGCTGCTGGGAAATATGTCCTTTCTGTTCTACAGTTTGCACCAATACTGTAAAGGACCACAGTTCTGATAAGCACAGTGCTCTTTTTCATCGTCCCCGTGGAGTTAATGGTGTCCATTACACAGGAACAGATCAGCTGTCCACAGAATTCTGCACTACAGCTGTAGCAAGTGATGGAAGCTTTTACCCCGATGATTCAGACCGTACAGTTCTTTGGAAAGAGTATGCAACTGCTGGAGAAAGATTTGCTGCATGGAGCATCACACCTGATAACTCTATGCTGCCCTACTGGAAATGGTTTGTCTGTCACTTTCAAGAGAAACTGGAAGAATACTATAGGAAGAAATTCCATGGTAATGGAGAAATCCCTCAGCAGTGGACAATGTGTAGTAAGGAAGAGGCCATTAAGAGTCTAGATGCAATGTAAAATCTGGATGGAAAAAAATGTGTCCCTCAAGTCGGAGGTCTGCCTGTCAACATTAATGAGAAATACTGATGTAAGAGATGTTGCAAAATGAATAGAAAAGCATTTGGTACAAACTTCCTGATTCAATTGTTCTGTAAGTTAAGTAAAACTAAAATATCTTCAAGAAAACTTTTAAATATTTTTCCTTATATTAATCTTGTATATTGTTGTTGTTTTCCTTGATTGATATGAAGTATAATATTATATTAATATTGATGGTGGTTGTGTAAACATCTTGTCTTTTTATCTTGATGTAATGAACTTATCATGGAGAGTTATTTTATGCTTTAAAATTGGATTAATAAATCATAAAAAAAAAATATATTAATTTCAGTTGTTGAACAAAAAGATTTAATAATATTTAGGATTTAAATTCTTGAAAGATGTTATTTAATGAGCAACAAATGCTTTTTGTGTTTTTATGATTAATTTTAGGTTTAAAATCTGATGTTTTTTCAAGTGACATATTTTTCAATATTTGGTCTTTTCAACTCTTTTTTTCCTGGTCATGTTGAGCTGTGTTGGGTAAATCTATGTTTGGTTTTTTTCAGTGAATTTTAATTTGTAACAGAAAATGCTGATCAAAAATGTCAATAAATGCAATAATCAGACTATTATTTCATTTTACATCATTTATGATACTTAACAGTTGTTACAATATTAATACTCCTTGAACTTCTCAGCATATTGTCACATTACAAATGTAAAAATATTTTATTGGATATTTAAATGAAAAGATCACAACAAAGTGCTCTTCAGCTTACATTAAGAATACATTATTTTTTATATTAAATTAAAAAAAATCTAAAAAGTCTGGTGTGTAAAAATATTCAGCCCCATTTTCTGAGTGCAACCATTTGCATTTAGATGTTACCTGATAATTGGTAATAACTAAAGAGAGTTTACCTGTATGTAATCTAATCTCAGTACAAATACACCTGAATACCACTGCTCTTTGACAGCTGCACAGGTTAGTTCTGAGAACAAATGGGAGCAAAGAACATCATGACGTTTAAGGATCACACCAGATGAACAAAGTTGTGGAGATATTTAAAGCAGGTTTAGGCTATAAAAAGATTTTCCAAGCTCTGAACATCTCAGTAAATCAACTGGAAATGGAAAACATGTCACAACTGTAAATCTACAAAGATAAGACCATCCACCTAAACTTACTGGCTGTTCGGTTTCTGTTTTCTTTCATGTTTTTCTTTTCAATATCCAGTTTTGCTTTTCTTCTTGTTTCTTAGTTTTTATGGTTTAATTCTTAGTTTATTGTAGAATTTGTTTTTTTTTCTCAGTAACTGTCCTTGTCTTAGTTCTGTAATATTTTCCTTTTAGTTTTCAGTTTTGCTTTGCTCCTTGTTTTCTAGTGTTAGTGGTTTTATTTTTATTTTGCTGTGTTCTCTAGTTTATTCCTAGTTACTGTTTCAGTCTTGGTTCTGTTATGTTTGCTTGTGTTTAGTTTTACTTTTCCTCATGTTTTTTAGTCTTTGTGGTTTAATTATTATTTTGTTGTATTTTCTAATTATTGTCAGTCTTCCAGGTTTTTCATTTGTTGCCCTCTGCTTCCCTCTTGTGTTCTCCTTTTTCCCTAGCTCCTGTTTTGTTTCTGCTCTGTACTCACCTGTTTCCTATCTGCTCATTAGCCCCCTCTTTGTCTCTGTCTCCTTTAAAAGCTCTCTTTGTTCAGTTCCTCTTTGCTGGGTCCTTGTCTTACAGTACATGCTCTAACCTCGTCTCTCTGATCCCTCCTCCTTTAATTTTGATTCCCTGATGTCTCCATGGTTTTCTGGTTTGTTTTTGACTTCTCTTTTCATGTTTTGAATTTTTGACTCCTGGGGCCTGTTTCAGAAAGGAGGTTAAGTGAAAACTCTGAGTTTGTTAACCCTGAAATGAGGGAAACTCTAGGTTTTCTGTTTCAGAAAGGGAGGTAAGTTAAACCTGAGAAAGCAGAGTAAGTCAAGCCCGTTTCTGAAAGAGAGGTAACTTATACTCAGAGNTTAGGCTATAAAAAGATTTTCCAAGCTCTGAACATCTCAGTAAATCAACTGGAAATGGAAAACATATGGCACAACTGTAAATCTACAAAAACAAGGCCATCCACCTTAACTTACTGGCTGTTCGGTTTCTGTTTTTTTTTTCAGTATCCAGTTTTGCTTTTCTCATTGTTTCTTAGTTTTTATGGTTTAAATCTTAGTTTGTTGTGTTCTTTGTTTTTTTCTCAATAACTGTCCTAGTCTTAGTTCTGTTATATTTTCCTTTTAGTGTTCAATTTTGCTTTGCTCCTTGTTTTCTAGTGTTAGTGGTTTTATTTTTATTTTGCTGTGTTCTCTAGTTTATTCCTAGTTACTGTTTCAGTCTTGGTTGTGTTATGTTTTCTTGTGTTTAGTTTTACTTTTCTCAATGTTTTTTAGTCTTCGTGGTTTAATTATTATTTTGTTGTATTTTCTAGTTAGTCTTCCAGGTGTTTCATTTGTTGCCCTCTGCTTCACTCTTGTTCTCCTTTTTCCCTAGCTCCTGTTTTGTTTCTGCTCCCATGCCAACCTGTTTCCTATCTGCTCATTATCCCCTATTTTGTCTCTGTCTCCTTTATAAGCTCTCTCTGTTCAGTTCCTCTTTGCTGGGTCCTTGTCTTACAGTACATGCTCTAACCTCGTCTCTCTGATCCCTCCTCCTTTATTTTTGATTCCCTGATGTCTCCATGGTTTTCTGGTTTGTTTTTGACTTATCTTTTCATGTTTTGAATTTTTGACTCCTGGTTTCTTGTTTGTTTTTTTGAACTTTGTTTTTTTCAGTTCAGTCTTTATAAAATCAACCATAAATTCACCTCTGCCTGCCTGCCTCTGCTTTTTGGGCCTCAACCCACAAACAAATCCTGACACTGGCAGAAGAAGGAGAGCACTGATCAGAAATGCCACCACGATGCCGATGGTGTCTTTGGACAAACTGCAAAGATCCACAGCTCAGGTGGGGGAATCTGTCCATAGGATAGCTGTTAGTCATACACTGCGTGAATTGGGTCTTTATAGGAAAATGGAAAGAAAACAAAGAATGTACAAAGAAAATAATAACAAGTCCTGCTTGCAGTTTTCCAGAAGCCATGTTTCCGACAGCTAGAAAGATGCTTTGGTCAGGAGAGACCAAGTTTAAAGTTTTGATCCAACTGAAAAATGCTATGTGTGAAGGTGACAACCAACACTACATATCACTTTGAACACATTACCCCAACTAGCAGTATATTTTGAAATAATTTGTAAACTAAACTAATACAGTGAAATATTGGATGTATTCATGAATTAAAACAATAAGATGGTTGAGACCAAACAGCATGTGGGTTTAGGTTGCTCGGTAAAAGAACACATTGAAACACAATGTTAGACGTGATACTGATAGATTAATAACATCAGAACAATACTGGAAGGACTAAGGGCCAATCCAAATATACCCCCTAGCTCTACATTTCAGCCCTACTCCTAAATTTTGCATTTTCCTGAGAGGATGTCAGATGCTGATTTCTTGAGGAAGGACCAGAGACAATTTTACAGAAAACATGGAGGACAGGTATTCTACGGAGCGCCTCGCAGTCCTTTTTTTAAACTTTAGAACAAACAAAGCTGGTGGCATCGGTGTCCCTGGACAACAGAGGTAGGACGAGGCACCTTTCTGGAGCTTAGACAGGAGCATTGGGACACCAGAGCACCATTAGATTAAGGAGAACAACAGTAGCTGGGTAGATGAGGACCAGACTGAGGTAGAGCAGCGTCTTGCCTGTGCTAGATCAGAAGGAGCATAGCGATAGATCAAAGTAACCTGAGAGCACTTAAGCCGGATGAGAGGCTATGATTGGCTGGGAGGAGGACAGCGATACACTTTAGAGAAGTACGTCAGAGGTCCATTTCCCAAAGGAGGCTTAATAAAATCTCTAACTTGGTTTACCTTTAAATCAGGGGAACTCAGAATTTTCCATTTAACAATGCAAGATTACTCAACCTCTGTATCAAATTAGCCCTCCTTAAAGTTCCAATTACTGATTTAGTCAGGAGAGTTCTGTTGTAGTTCTGTGCGAACAATAAAAAGAAAACCAGTCAGTAGGTCGGTTAGACTCATTAGGAGTTAAAAACAAACATTACATGTCCTTTGAACAAGGATCCAATAAAAGAAGCAGCGCCAATAATTAGTAGAGAATTGAATATTTGTCAGGACAGTGTTCTCAGACTGCTTTGTACAAGTCCTTTCATATTTAGAATCTTTGAGTACTACCGTTTCACCTCACGATTCATTACATAAATCCACAACTTTATCCATCCTCAGATTAGCAGCAGTATACAGACTTCTTTAAAAGGCATTAAACAGAACCTGATATCATTGAGAGAAAATTGATGAGTGTGGAAACAGTCTTATAATAAAAAACTGTTCAGAGTTTATATTTACTCCGTAATTAAAGACAGAATAAAATGAGGAGGTACCCCATGAGATGATGCACAGGACAATGTTTTTATACTTCATTATCCCCTGCTGCTAGATGTGCTCCTCCCCCATGGGATTACACCTAAATAGAATACAATGATCCACTACCACTCCAGTAGCAAACTAGTTTTCCCTCATAATGTTGTTGTCAAAAAGGACTACGGCTGGTCATTTTGACATTTATTTGTTAGACTGAATATGTATTTCTGAAATCTAAAATACAATTCTACGAAATCAAAATGAAGATTTTATGACATTCTTCATTTATACAATATAGATTCTTGATGTCTAAAGAGGAATTTCAGATCTGCATATTTCTATTGTTAGTGGTCATATTTATTATTTTGACTTGAAATAAATGTTTCAGATTTCAGAAATACATATTAAGTGAAGTTGATATATGTCAAAACCGCCACATAGAATGTGACCATCCATCATCTCTGACGCATAGTCCATCAGGGTCACAGTGGGGCATATCTCCGACAGACTACGGGCGAGAGGCGGCGTACACCCAGGGCAGGTCGCCAGACAATTAAAGATATATAACAATGCACTCACACACACACTCAAGGATACATTAGAGAGTCATGTTTTTGGACTGAGAGAGGAAGCAAGTTCTTTAATGTCACAGCCACAACCAGTCCATGACTGGTTGCCGCAACATGATTTTACAGAAAAAGTTCATCAGTCAATGCTCCTCTCTATCCATGTGGCGCTGCTGTTAGTCAGCACCTCAGTTCTATCTGACAGCAGGAGGTGAGAGCAGAGCAGTGACAGCTCTCACTGCAGGGAATTCATGGCTGGCCTCACCCTAACCCTTCCTGTGCAGTTTTCATAGAGATACCAAGCAAATTCAGTGCCCTAACTGTGGACACCACACTGAGTCTGAATTCACCATGAGACAACATATATCCGGACACTTTCTGAACACCTAGAGCTCATATTGATAAACTGATTATTTAATAAATAAATCAAAACTATATAAGAAACCAACTGTCTACAGTCCTGGGCAGCCCTTTCATACAATGCTTATCCACACAGAGCTGCGGCACGCACAAACAAACTCACAGTGAGTCAAGGAGACCTGAGACCAAGGGTGAATCCTTCCCCAACATCCATCCAACCAGCCATCAGCTTTCAGAATAGAATTCAACTTTATTGTCATTCCATTGCCACAAGTACAGAGCAGAAGACCCAGGACACGCTGGAGAGACTATGTTTCTCGGCTGGCCTGGGAACGCATTGGGGTTCCTCCTGAGGGGCTAGAAGAAGTGGCTAGGGAGAGGGAAGTCTGGGCCTCCCTTCTTAGGCTGCTGCCCCCGCGACCCGACCCCGGATAAGAGGAGGAAAATGGATGGATGGATGGATATTCTGCCGACAGATTTCTGCATTTTAAATAAATTTATGCGTCAATAAACTGTTTCAGAGGAGCGATCACAGCGCTCTGTGTCATCTGCGATGTGTCTGTCTCACGGCCAGCTCCCAAGTTTGATTAATACTCTGTAATAAATACATGAATAAACTACAATCATACTCAGTCTTGCTTTATTTTAAATACGCAGAAGAGGTATTTAAACGTAGTAGAGGACATGCACCTGTATATAAAACCCGTGCCCTATAGTCCGGTGCGCCTTTTGTGTGTGTTAAATACAGTAATGGCACACATAACTGAGACTGCGTCTTTTAGTACGGTGCGCCTTATGGTCGTGAAAATACGGTACTATTATCTTGTATAAACATACCGTGACTCTAAAATAAAAGTTATTTATTTGTGACTTTGACTTCTATCTTGTGATTTATCTTAATTTTTTAACCTGTCAAGTTTTTTATTTTTAACATTACAATTTATATTTTTCCAAGCACACAACAGTTTAAAGCAAAGTTTAGTCTGAAAAGAATGTGCAGGAAGGATTAAAAAGCATGTTAACACGGTAATGTAGGCTTGAGTTCATTATCTGACGCATGCATATACACACCAGGAACCTGGAAACTTAAAAAATACTGAATTACAAAAAACATTTAATTTAATTTCATTGATATATATACAAAATGAATATTAGGAACTATATTTATCAAACATTATACTGGGCAAGTAAAAATTGTTTCTGGGCAAATGAAAAGAGAAAGTCACTCGCCCTCCAGGCAAGTGGTAAAAATCCTTAACGTCAACCCCTACATGCTATCACACATAACCATTTTTGATCCTTATTTCCCAAAGATATGGGAGGAGGAGAGGAGAGAAGAGATATTTAAGCTGCCCGAAATAATCTGTTCCCCCTCCATAACATGGGAAGAAATGTATTTACCTACAAGTCTAACTGTGTTTATTCCTCTCAACATCAACAACTAAACCTGTGGATTTGGTAGCATTTGTTCCTTATTAGCCAAAATTAAAGGAGGGGAACCATATATTTTAGTTGACNGGATGGATGGATGGATATTCTGCTGGCAGATTTCTGCATTTTAAGTAAATTTATGCGTCAATAAACTGTTTCAGAGGAGTGATCACAGCGCTCTGTGTCATCAGCGATGTGTCTGTCTCACGGCCAGCTCCCAAGTTTGATTAATACTTTGTAATAAATACATGAATAAAGCACAATCATACGCAGTCTTGCTCCGGCTATATTTTTAAATACGCAGAAGAGGTATTTAAACGTAGTAGAGGACATGTACCGGTATATAAAACCTGCGCCCTATAGTCCGGTGCGCCTTATGTGTGTGTTAAATACAGAAATGGCACACATAACTGAGACTGCGTCTTTTAGTATGGAGCGCCTTATGGTCGTGAAAATACGGTACTATTATCTTGTATAAACATACCGCGACTCTAAGATAAAAGTTATTCATTTGTGACATTGACTTCTATCTTGTGATTTATCTTAAGTTTTTAACCTGTCAAGTTTTTTATTTTTTTATTTTTAACATTACAATTTATATTTTTCCAAGCACACAACAGTTTAAAGCAAAGTTTAGTCTGAAAAGAATGTGCAGGAAGGATTGAAAAGCATGTTAACACGGTATTGTAGGCTTGAGTTCATTATCTGACGCATGCATATACACACCAGGAACTTGGAAACTTAAAAAATACTGAATTACAAAAAAACATTTAAAAAAAAACATGTTTCATTGATATATATACAAAATGAATATTAGGAACTATATTTCAAACAAACATCAAACATTATACTGGGCAAGTAAAAATTGTTTCTGGGCAAATGAAATGTGAAAGTCACTCGCCCTCCGGGCAAGTGGTAAAAATCCTTAACGTCAACCCCTACTTGCTATCACACATAACAATTTTTGATCCTTATTTATAAGATATGGGAGGAGGAGAGGAGAGAATAGATATTTAAGCTGCCTGAAATAATCTGTTCCCCTTCCATAACATGGGAAGAAATGTATTTACCTACAAGTCTAACTGTGTTTATTCCTCTCAACATCAACAACAAAACCTGTGGATTTGGTAGCATTTGTTCCTTATTAGCCAAAATTAAAGGAGGGGAACCATATATTTTAGTTGACTGAAATAACCCGTTCCCTTTGATGGTCTTTATGAAATGTATTATCTGTTTAAATATTTATCTAACAATTTAAACATATTCCAAAATGTTAGAAACAAAACCACTAGACTTCGTTTTCCAAGCTTAAAGTTTTTTTGCTTTTCATCCAGAAAGCTTTCTCAATTCAAAATGTCTGGACCAATGATACTCCAGACAAGGATTATATGGAGAGCTGAAACCCTGACTGGTGGATAGAAGGTGCTAGGAAATATCCAACAAGCTCCTTAGGAAATATCCCAAAGGACTTAAGGACAAGCTGCATCTGCAGAACTGTAAACATTGTTGTTAAAGTTTCCAACCAAACTAAAGATTTGCTAAAATTGATCCTGATCCAAATAACAGCCCTGGGTTAAAGCAGTTTTAACTTTTTTTAAATCCATTAACCCATATGCAGAGAGCTCACAAGAAAAAATCAGGGGTCAGTTTCAATAAGGAGGTTGTTGTCGGAAAAATTTGATTTCTCTTCTATTATATATTAATTTATCCTGTTTACTCACTATAAAAGTTTTCACTCAGTCTATTTCACCTTGAAGGCGAAACAATTCTCTGCGGGATGGTGTTTGTAGACCAGACATAACTTCTTCCCATAACAAACCAGATTCTTTCTCAAGGTTTATTCATAACATGTTACTGTTAACCAAAATGCCTGTAATTTGTTTTGACTCTGACTACTTTTCCATTGTTGTAAGTAAGGGGGAATGAACGCTGCTCAGGCAGAACAGGGCTGAATGCTGTGCCATAGGGGCTGTATGGTGAACTGTTCTCTCTTTGCAAAGATATGAATAAATGTGCCGACTGAGTGAAATCCATCGATCTCTGTTTATTTAACTAGAATGAATAGTTGAATACTTTTTTCCCATGACAAGGTCTTCTGATAACTCTTAAGTTTTCTAAACATGAAATATAGGAAACCGAGTTTTCTGTTTCAGAAAGAGTTTCTTAACCTCTGTTTTTGTCACCATGGTAACATTCTCCTCAGAGCTAACCTGGTCTGGAGCAGGTTTCGTCTAGTAAACTCGGAGCGTCCTCTGTCTCCCCTCTTCTTAGAGCCAATCACCTTGTTTTATTTCCTAATTTAGATCTTTGTTGTAGTTTTGTGTATTAAAAAAAAATCATTCACTAGATCCGTTAGACTCATTAGCTTTTAAAAACAAACATTTCATGGTCCTTGTTTGACGAGGATCTTCTTAAAGAATGGTCGGCATGTTGGGATCCAGAGGTTTGCCCTCCAGAGGGCAACGTGGATCCCTTCCTGTGGGCTTCTGTTACTGTTGGGATCCAGGGGTTTGCCCTCCAGAGGGCGACATGGATCCCTTTCTGTGGGTTTCTGTTTTTCCTGTTGGG
>NW_015151882.1:39836-42388 GCF_000732505.1 Cyprinodon variegatus
GGTTGTGTAGTGACATACAGTACCTAAGGCTGAAGGCAGTCTGTATTCATCACAGCAGTCCTAGACAGCTTTTCTACCCTGGATAGTGTTTTAATTGTTGACACCACAAAAAGTAAGGAAGTTATTATGACAAACCATTTAGAAACAGAAAACAAGACATCCCTCTACACATCAGCTTAACCTCATTCTGATGATATGAAGATATTCCCCTGGCCAGCAAGGACATATAATCCCTACAGCAAGATTTTGGTCTCCTTTCAGGGAATGTGCCTCGAAGTCACGAAAAGTAGGCAATTCTCCTCAACTCCAGTTCAGCCAGTTTTATGGAGGAAGTTTGTGTAACAGAAAAATTATCCTAAATTTACTTGTAAATTTAAATAGGATGGAGAAGCAGCCTAACATTTGGCCTCTACAGTGTGATCCACATACAATGGTTTAAAACAAACTCCATATCAGTTACCAGTTTAATACATTCTGCAAATGCTACCAAGAAGATTGATCCATTATCCAGGCTAAAATCTTCCAGAAACTGGGTGATGACTTTGGGGGAAAAAAATACATGGACATTAGACCAAAAATCAGTGTTCAATAATCTGAAGGTCCAGATCTGGTTAGAATTAAGAGGGTCAATAGTTCTGTGAACGATAAAAAATAGATAGATTTATTATTTTTAAATGAATGGAAAGAACCGTATCCTTTAATGACATACTGTAGTTGCCCACATTTTGAGTCACTGAAATTCACAGCAGGGAATGATTTACCTCACCTACCACTCATTTAAATTATACATTACAGAAAATATCCAGCAGATGGCCCTGTGACTATAAATGGTAGATTCATCTACCTGCCCTTCAACCAGGAAGTCAAAATCAAGACTATTAGGCTCGACACCTGACTGTTTTTTGGGTAAACATTAAAAGGTATGACTAGTTTTTGACATATTCTGTTGATCATGAACTCAATTAATAAAAGTAAGACACTCAATGTGTCAGAAAACTCTCAGTAGATCTTAAAAACATGCAGGATGGTTCATTTTTAACTTCTTTGTAAATGTAACAAATTTTTATCTTATGTGATCAAAGTTAATTTGCTGTAAAGTCAACTAATGTATTTATTTCTTTAATTAATACTTATTGTTAGTACAACATGAAAAGTTTAAATGTTGAAAATGAAGAAAAATGTATTCATTTATCTCACTCATTTATCATCCTAAATATCAGTAGCCTGTGTTCTTATAGCACCACTGATAGAAGCTGTTGATTTTATTGACAAGATGTACACTCTAGAAATATCTAGAATGAGGTTTTTTTTACCAAATCATTCAGTTAAAGCAATGAGCGTAAAGCCCAACCCCACTACTTCCTGAACTTCAGACAGATGTATGTCTCAAACCTGTTTGGAAGAAACACGAATAGTTGGGTATGGGAAAGAAACGGAAGAGACAGAGGGATGAGATGATGAACGGAAAACTAATGTGCAACATGAATATTAGAAAAATAAAAAGAACTCAATGTTAAAGAGAGTAATTTATTTTAATGCACCATTAAAGCACATGCTTTATTATTTGGAGGAACTCGGCTTCTCTCCTAAAAACCTCCCTAGACGGCTCCACTCTGTCCGCCTCCTGTCCACCTCTCCTCATCAGGGCCTGACCAGCTGACCAACCAGAGGAGCTCACAGCTGATCTGAGAAGCTCACAGTAAGAAGAGAAAGAGGACGAACATTTGGATTTTTTAACTGTTGTATACTAAAGAATGTAAGCGAGCATCAGTGTACATGCAGTTTTTTACTACTGAAGCAACAATAAACTTCTTTCAACAAATGAAGATCAAAGAACATTTTTCCATCTTCATCCTATTTTTATTATCTTATTAGCAATGATTTACTCTCCACAGGAGCGTCTTTTAATTCTTTTCAATATATAGAAGTTGTTAAGGCTCAGATGATATAGATTTTGAGCTATAATATATCTATCCAGTAAATTAACACAGCATTTTTTTCTCCTTTTTTCAGTTTCACTATAAAATATATGCATTATTGAATAAATTGCTTTTTTTTTAAATGTTTGAGTTCTTTACCAAAAATATTTCAGTGGACCTGAGTAGTTTTTAAAGTATTGCTACGACTCTGCAGGCACTTCATAAGCCTTAATAGAGCTACATCAACAGGTGAACCGCTGTGGGCTGTTGAGGTTAACCGTTGTCGCCTCTAATAATACCTTATGATATGAATATTAATTGTAATATTCAGAGAAAATATGTAATTAGGAACACATTTATATATTTTGTTTAAAAGCAGAGTGAGCTTTTTACTCAAGTAAAAGTAAAATTTTTAAAACTAAAAGTACAAAAGTAAAAAGTAACACAGGTAACAAATGTTAAGTATAGAAGTTTTACTGCACTACACTATTAAAGGAACAATTTTCTACAATACTGATGATAATTTACTAAAAATTTATTTTCTTAGTTTTATAACTTTACAACATCTTGGAAAACTATTTATCTTGGTTTGTGATGAACAACAAATAGGGGCACTAAAGATTGAGCACCAGA
>NW_015151882.1:45410-47498 GCF_000732505.1 Cyprinodon variegatus
GTAATCCAGAGAGGAATATTCACAAACTTTGAAGGTAAGACACCAGGATAAATCCAGTGATCTGAGGGTTTGACCCCTAGAGACCCTTTCAATGACTTCATGATGTGCTGTAGAACTGGACTGGTTCTTTCCCAGTCCAGGAGTTGGTTCTGACCACATCAGTCACCCTGCAGTTGATCACTTATCTCACTTAAGCTACTAATAGCTGTACATTGTAAGGCCTTTACTAAAAAAAAATAACTTTTTTTGGGCGATGCACTACATCAACCAATCAGAGAAGTTGATTTGAGAGCTGGCAGGGAGACCGACACAGTGATGCTGATGCAGAGCGCTTTGATCACTCCACTGAAACATTTTATTAAATTAAATTAAAATGCCTCAACCTGCTGCCAAAATGTGTTTACTTTTATTATCCTGATGCCTGCAGCTTCTACCACATACTTCAAAAGCACTAACATCTACTTCCATCCACCTGGAACAGTAGGGGAAAAAACCCAAAGAGGCGACCGAGCCTGAGGGAGCTGCTGCTGGGGATTCCCAGTGAGAGCGCACCACCGGTATGTGGGGGTCTAAGCGGCTCCGACGGCTAAATAATATTTTAAGGCAGGATGTTAATCTTGATAAACTGACTGCACAGATGATGTTTTACTTTCTTACTTCAAAATATATTAAAACTACTTTTTACCCACTGATGACAGCAAACATAGCAAAGCTGCTATCAGCCATTGAACACAGGAGCAGCAGAAGCATCTAGACATACTTGACACATCTTAATGTGTACAAGCATTAAAGATGAATCAGCAGGTTCTTTTTGATGCTCAAAGGGTGGTTTGAACATAGTATTACACTTTCTGATTGTTTGAATTAACCTCTGAAACATAACATTGTAGCTAAAAATGACCTCATGTCTTCCTTATAAGGAAAAATATCAGGAAAAAAGTAGTGTTGCAACAAAGACAAAAAGTATTTCCTCCTCAAAATGCAGGAAATAGCATTTCTGAGAGTCTAAATTTAAAAAGTTTCCAGGGAAGGAGACCCTGGACCCTCCTACGCTGTGAAAAGCCAAAAGATGTGATAGACCAAAGCGTACACCCTATGAAGCTGAAAGCCTATTACTTATGATACGCAGTAAATCCTTTAAACCAACTCTGGCTGCTTCTGTCACCACCTAGAACTAAAGGTAAAGTTTGACACCAACAATGTTTGAAGTTTGAGTAAAATCACTGCTGAGTAAAAACAGAGCCACAACTGAACATGTTTACCCTGAGTCCATAAAGCAGACATACCTCTGGATCCCATAAACAGATAAAAACTGACTGAATGAGGGTTATAAGGATGAGGAACCATTTAAACGAGGGACTGAAGTCCTGCTGCTTCCTTTTTTCAAAATAAAAGCATCAAGAGTCACCTTGTTTCTTTTGAGATTCAACTTAGAAAAGGAAATAAAAACAAAAATTTATCAACTTAGAAAACATGATAAGCATGGTGGGGAGTTTTTAAACAGAAGGATGCTGTGGTTGCTGAGTGTCAGTTTGTTTGTAGGATCAGTCTTCATCCAGCAGCCTCCATAAAAACATCCTGTTCAGGTTCCAATCATCGCTCACTATGCTGGGTTCTCCAGAACCAGAAACCTTTATTAGGCTGATAAAGGGTTATTCACTGCATCAAATAAAATTATGAAAGTGAAATAAATAAAATGTGTCGAAATTAGATTTTTTTAGTAAACAGGTTGTGGAAATGTCCTGCTGTGTTAGCGAGCTGACTGCATGGTGCAGTGGCAGCATCAGAGGGTTGAGGTGTTAAAGGTTCTAGGTTCAAGTATGACTGATGATAAGTTAAAGATTTTGGTTACTGCTAACCAGCTTCTTTATATGTTATATTCAGAGGGGAGAGTTTAAAACTCTCAGAGAAGAAAAGAAAGAAAAGATTTGACTCTGTGGTGTAGAGGAGAAGTTGTTGATCTGAAGATGCTGCTTTGGGAAATTCTGGGTTCAAATCTCCTCCTTAATAAAATCAGATGTTTAGCTTGGTGAACAAACCCAAGTTCAGCATTTTAATATAACAAGTTCTCAAAAAGAGGATAAAATC
>NW_015151882.1:50073-52368 GCF_000732505.1 Cyprinodon variegatus
CCTCTCAAACCACCTATTTTCTTTGTCCAAAATGTGAACATTCTGGTCCTCAAAAGAATGTCCTTTGTCCACAAAGTGTAGATGTACAGCAGAGTCTTGTCCAGAGGAAGTCGCTCTTCTGTGTTGGGCCATGCGTCTGTGGAGAGGTTGTTTGGTTTCTCCAAACAACATAATTTTCAACATCATAAAGATTATTTTCAAAGAGCATTCCTCACTACACTAAACAACATACACCACTCCGCTCATATTCTGGGGATTTTGTCCTTAGTATACACTAGCCTTGTTTGTTTGGTTTGAAATGTGCTGGGATTCCTTGCTCCATCTTTGTGGACCTTAAGTGGGGGTAATAACTCAGAATGCATAAAATTCCACTGGTAAAATTTTACCAGCAGGTGGAGACATTGCGCGCAGCTCCAAGCTGACACCAAAAGTTCAAAGGCCCACTGCTCTGGAACTGTTATAGCTAGAGGTCTGAAATTTTCTGCATTTGTGGTTGACATGATGTAGAACAAATATATTCCAATAAAACCTGCATTTTTTCAAGAATGTCTTTATTACTGCTGTTCAAATAATACCTATAATTTCCGAGAATAAACAATAACAACTTTGAGTCATGTTTGAACTGATGCAGGTTGGTCTGTGTTCTAGTTACCCAATTTTAATTTATATATTAGGAAACTAAAGGGAGTTAGCTTTCAAATAATGTATTGCACATGTAATTTGGGCTTACAGTTCCTAAGTTAAATTGACTTTTCCATTTGGGTATGCAAAATAGGTGAGGATTACCCAAAATGAGGTGGATGTTAAGAGGTTAAAGCAGATAAAAAGCTAAAATGGGTGGAGTTGTTCATCTCTGAGTGTGCATTGCTTTAATATCATTTCCACTTGGTACATCTTGTCTTTGTCTATTTTGACTCTGTATTTCTTCTTCGTAAAAAGGTCCATCAATCTGCTCTCCATCGTAGTCCACTAATTTATACATCAGATGAGATCGATCAATGCTTTCATATATGGTGAAGATTTCATCCGAAAAGCTTTGTTCAGATTTCTTATCAAACACCCCTTATCAAATTCCAACCAGGTAAGCCTTCAAAAATGTCTTTGTTGTTGCTTTCTTTCTTTGTTTTTCAACCTTCCGACCGAAAAGATTCCTTAGGACTTGGTCTTTATTTTCAAAGGAAACCTCCATAGGGGTCATTTTTATACTGGAATGATAGCTGTGATTATACCTTTTAACGAGATCTTGAAGCACACCCAGGTATCTCTGCAAGTTATTAGCAGTGAAATGATACCACATTGTTGTTTTCTGTGTACAATTAAACCGTTCTACAACAAAGTCCTTCAGATCGCTAGCCCTTGCAAA
Source organism: Cyprinodon variegatus (assembly GCF_000732505.1). Classification (NCBI taxonomy): domain Eukaryota; kingdom Metazoa; phylum Chordata; class Actinopteri; order Cyprinodontiformes; family Cyprinodontidae; genus Cyprinodon; species Cyprinodon variegatus. Next base: position 51,437 of record NW_015151882.1, read on the forward strand.
GTGGATAATTCCATATATTTTCATTAAGGCTTTAAAGAGTTTGTTAAAGAATTCTTTCTCTGAAGCAGTCTGTAGCTTCTTAGGAATTTTACTGTCTTTAAAAGCTGATTCAAACGTCACACTACTTCTGAGGCAGTCTTTTTTTTTAAACACTCAGACAAAAGCCTTTTTGGAAAACAATCAATTACTGTTAACAAATAATTGTATCCATCATTTTGGTCAGCTAAGGATTATGGATATTAAGAAGCATGTCACAAAGCTCTGTCTGAAATAGTTTAAAAGGTCCTGAGACAAAAACCCTGTTTCTTGAAAAATGTAGTCTGGGTGTGTTTGTGGTGAGTGAAAGCTTTCTGCTCTGATTAAAACATCTTCAATCTCAGCAGTCTTTATATTTTTCCCCGTTTCATTCTGCAAAGCTCTCCTCAACCTATCCTTTCTCCCAAAACTTCCAGCATTTGAAGGGTTATAGGCTATATTCAAAATGTCTGGAGTAGCATTTATTCAGACAATTTGAATTTAGAAAGCTTTCTGGATGGAAAGTAAAAAAAACTTCAAACTTGGAAAAAGAAGTCCAGTAGTTTTGTTTCTAACTTTTTTTGGAATATGTTTAAATTGTTAGATAACAATTTAAACAGAAAATACATTTCATAAAGATCATCAAAGGGGGAACGGGTTATTTCAGTCAGCTAAAATATATGGTTCCCCTCCTTTAATTTTGGCAAATAAGGAACAAATCTTACCACAGGGTTTGTTGATGATGATGAGAGGAATAAACCCAGTTAGATTTGTAGGTAAATACATTTCTTCCCATGTTATGGAGGGGGAACAGATTATTTCAGGCAGCTTAAAGGAATAGTACACCCAAAACATGATTAGCCTTCATTTTCTACTCACCCCCATGCTGAACAAAACTCTGGAGTACTTTTTTGATA
>NW_015151882.1:53068-67289 GCF_000732505.1 Cyprinodon variegatus
AAAGTACTCCAGAGTGTTGTTCAGCATGGGGGTGAGTAGAAAATGAAGGCTAATCATGTTTTGGGTGTACTATTCCTTTAAATATCCATTCTCTTCTCTCCTCCTCCCATATCTTTTGGAAATAAGGAGCAAAAATTGTTATATGTGATAGCATGTAGTATACTAGAAATGTCCTTAATCCAGTAATCTAACTGCCAGTTTCCATCCTCTTATAACAGCAATGAAAAATTATAAATACGTGTTGGAAAACTTTTTGGTGACTGACTTTTATTTCTGTCAGGCTTTAGTGAGAAAAGTTGAAAAAAGATCGATTCTCTTGGTGTTTAAAAAGAACAACACAATACAGAAGAAGAAGAAGGCCTTGTCTATTTATTTATTTTACAAAATTGTAAACAGCAGATGCCGATTAAACTGGATGTTACAACTTTGATATGATTCTATAAATGGTTTTTACTGAGAAAGAACAGATTTTCACACAAGACCGGGAAAAACAACGACTCAAAATCAGTCAAAGCTTTACATACCTGGGACATCAGTCTGTTTAGCAACACCTGCTGGTGCTGCTGGTGGTGGTGCAGCTGTCTGCTTTTTGAAAAAGCTTCTAATATCCATTGATATCCCGCCTATCCATTTCTAATTTGCAGCAGAAGCACTCACTTAGAAAAGCTGTCAGTGAAGAGAGGGAAACTCTTCTTCTGCACCGTAATGCTACAGGCTGCTTTCTTGCGCATGCTGCCATTATCTGGTGAATTCCAGCACTGCACATTTTACTCAGATCAACTTAGAAGTGAGATCCGGGGCTCTTACATAACTGTAGCCCAAGTAGTCCCCCCCCCAAATCCGCCACTGCCACTGGAGTCGATTCAGGTGTTCTCATTACATGATTAAAAATATAGCTTCTGTAATGCTCACTTAAAATCAGCTTGCAGTTGAAAATAGTGAAGTTGTAGATCCTGGGCCCTGATATTGACATGCTTTAAGCACAACTAACTCATTAACGTTTAGATAAAAGTCAGTTAGTATTGTCATGGGCCCAAGATCATTTTCACATCATCAGTTTTGCTTATCTTAAAAGATGTCATCCTTTCCTTCTAATAATTGCCAAAAAGTTGTTATGATTTTCCCTAAATTTCAGTTTGTTGTTGCTACTTTATTATTTCTGAATATTGATTTTTTTTAGCTAAATTGACATGCACAGTTCCGCTTTACATAAAAGCATTATTGATACAATAGTAACAGTTGGAAATGCTTTGGATTTTTATTGTATACTTTGTTACAGGCAAACAATATCATCGGTTAGATGTAACAGTTCAAACAGCCAAAAATCAAATGTTTCTTATGTTGTTTTTACTCTTTGATAATCAAAACATATTTTAAAAAATATGTGTATCTGTTATCAATATATTCTAAAGCAGTCAGAAAAAAAAAACTGCTGTGTTTAAGGTTGAAACAAAGAGTTTTTTTCCTTCTTATCCAAAGTTTACTTAATTGTGTTTTATGGAGCTTGGAAACATGAGTCCACATATGTGGACATTATTTTTCTCTAACACTGACATTGAAATATAATGTTTCATTTTTATTCTAACTGGGTTCCATCAAGACCAAATAACAAAGAAATAAAAAATCTATGTAAAAAAACTGCTTGGGCCTTAAGAGGTTAAACAGCCCCCTTCAACCTCCACATGTCTGTGTTAATCTGTCCAATTCCAACAGACAAACATTCCTTGCTCCATCTCTGTGAGGACCTACCATACAGTCAGACTCAGCTTTTTTCTTTGTGAAACTAAGAAAAATGTTTGGTGAAAACTGAACCTATGCCTCTACAGATGCTCGCTTTAACCTTGTTCACAGATGTTAGAGATATTTTGAGTGTTTTCATATCACTATGAGGACATTTGGTGATACAGCCACCCAACAAATATCTTACTGATTAGTGATGTCACCTTCTTATGCAAAAGCTGATGGCTGGTTGAATGGATGTTGGGGAAGGATTCACCCTTGGTCTCAGGTCTCCTTGACTCAGTGTAAGTTTGTTTGTGCGTGCCGCAGCTCATGTGTGGATAAGCATTGTATGACCGGGCTGCTCAGGCCTGTAGACAGTTGGTTTCTTATATAGTTTTGATTTATTTATTAAATAATCAGTTTATCAATCTGAGCTTTAGGTGTTCAGAAAGTATCCTGATATGTTGTATAATGGTGAAATCAGACTCAGTGTGGTGTCCACAGTTAGGGCACTGTATTTACATGGTATCCCTATGCAAACTGCACAGGAAGAGTTGAAGGGTGAGGCCAGCCATGAATTCCCCACAGTGAGAGCTGTCACTGCTCTGCTCTCACCTCCTGCTGTCAGATAGAACTGAGGTGCTGACCAACAGCAGCACCACATGGAGAGAAAGGAGCGTTGACTGCTGAACTTTTTCTCTAAAATCATGTTGCGGCAACCAGTCATGGACTGGTTGTGGCTGTGACATGAAAGAACTGGCTTCCTCCCTCAGTCCAAAAACATGACTCTCTAATGTATCCTTTAGTGTGTGTGTGCTAGTGCATTTTTATACATCTTTAATTGTCTGGCAACCTGCCCTGGGTGTACCCCGCCTCTCGCCCGTAGTCTGTCGGAGATATGCCCCACTGCGACCCTGATGGAATATGCATCAGAAATGATGGATGGTCACATTCTATGTGGCGGTTTTCACATATATCACCTTCACTGAATATGTATTTCTGAAATCTGAAACATATTTCTTTCAAGTCAAAATAATAAATATTATGACCACTAACAATACAAATATGCAGATCTGAAATTCCTCTTTAGACATCAAGAATGTGTATTGTATATATGAAGAATGTCATTTTGTTTGAAATCTTCATTTTGACTTCGTAGAATTGTATTTTAGATTTCAGAAATACATATTCAGTCTAACAAATAAATATCAAACTGACCTGCTGTAGTCTGTTTTGACAACATTATGAGGGAAAACTAGTTTACTACTGGAATGGTAGTGGATCAATATATTCCATTTAGATGTAATCCCATGGCGGAGGAACCCAATCCAGCAGCAGGGGAAGATGAAGTATAAAAAAAATGTCCGGTGCATCATCTCATGGGGTACCTCCTCATTTTATTCTGTCTTTAATCACGCAGTAAATATAAACTCTGAACAGTTTTTTATGATAAGATTGTTACCACACTCCTCTATTTTCTCTCAATGATATCAAGTTCTGTTAAATGCATTTGAAAGAAGACTTTATACTGCTGCTAATCTGAGGATGGATAAGGTTGTGGATTTATGTAATGAATCGTGAGGTGAAACGGTAGTATTCATAAAGATTCTAATTATGAAAGGACTTCTACAAAGCAGTCTGAGAACACTCTCCTGACAGATATTCAATTCTCTACTAATTATTGGCGCTGCTTCTTTTATTGGATCCTTGTTCAAAGGACATGTAATGTTTGTTTTTAACTCCTAATAAGTCTAACTGAACTACTGACTGGTTTTCTTTTTATTGTTTGCACAGAACTACAACAGAACTCTCCTGACTAAATCAGTAAATGGAACGTTAAGGAGGGCTAATTTGATAACAGACACAGAGGTTGAGTAATCTTGCTTTGTTAAATAGAAAATTCTGAGTTCCCCTGATTTAAAGGTAAACCGAGTTAGAGCTTTTATTAAGCCTCCTTTGGGAAATGGACCTCTGTCGTACTTCTCTAAAGTGTATCGCTGTCCTCCTCCCAGCCAATCATGGCCTCTCATCCGGCTTAAGTGCTCTCAGGTTACTTTGATCTATCGCTATGCTCCTTCTGAGCTAGCACAGGCAAGACGCTGCTCTACCTCAGTCTGGTCCTCATCTGCCCAGCTACTGTTGTTTTCCTTAATCTCCTGCTGTGGTTCCTCGGCTCCAGAGGTGGGCACAAATGGCTGCTTCATCTTGGTTCTGGACTTCTTTCTAATGGTGCTCTGGTGTCCCGATGCTCCTGTCTAAGCTCCAGAATGGTGCCTCGCCCTACCTCTGATGTCTAAGGACACCGATGCCAACAGCTTTCTTTGTTCAAAAGTTTAAAAAAGGGACTGCAAGGCGCTCCATAGAATACCCTGTCTTTCATGTTTTCTGTAAAATTGTCTCTGGCCCTTCCTGAAGAAGTCAGCATCTGACATCCTCACAGGAAAATGCTAAATTTAGGAGTACGGCTGAAATGTAGAGCTAGGGGGTATATTTAGATTGGCCCTTAGTCCTTCCAGTATTGTTCTGATGTCATTAATCTATCAGTATCACGTCTAACATTGTGTTTCAATGGGTTTTTTTACCAAGCAAATTAAACATGCTGTTTGGATCTCAACCATCTTATGGTTTTATTTCACAAATACATCCAATATTTCACTGTGTTACTTTACAAATTATTTCAAAATATACTGCTAGAGGGGGTAATGTGTTCAAAGTGATATGTTGTGGTAGTTCTCACCTTCACACATAGCGTTTTTCATTTTAATCAAAAGTTTAAACTTGGTCTCACCTGACCAAAGCACCTTTCTTGCTGTCGGAAACATGGCTTCTGGAGAACTGCAAGCAGGACTTTTTATTGTTTTCTTTGTACATTCTTTGTTTTCTTTCCATTCTCCCATAAAGGCCCAATTCATGCAGTGTATGACTAACAGTTATCCTATGGACAGATTCCCCCACCTGAGCTGTGGATCTCTGCAGTTTGTCCAGAGACACCATTGGCATCTTGGCGGCATTTCTGATTATACTCTCCTTCTTCTGCCAGTAAGTTTAGGTGGATGGCCTTGTCTTTGTAGGTTTAAAGTTGTGCCATATGTTTTCCATGTCCTGTTAATTTACTGAGATGTTCAGAGCTTGGAAAATCTTTTTATAGCCTAAGCCTGATTTGAATATCTCCACAACTTCCTGATCCATCTGGTGTGTTCCTTGAACTTCATGTTTTTTGCTCCCATTTGTTCTCAGAACCAAACTCTACAGCTGTCACAGAGCAGCTGCATTCAGGTGTATTTGTAATGAGATTAGATTACATAAAGGTAAACTCCCTTTAGTTATTAGCAATCATCAGGTAACATCTAAATGCAAATGGTTGCACTCAGAGAAAATGGGGCTGAATATTTTTAGACGCCAAACTTTTTAGATTTTTTTTATTTCATTTAACAAATAATGTATTCGTAATGTAAGCTGAAAGGCACTTTGTTGTGATCTTTTCATTTAAAATTCCAATAAAATATTTTTACATTTGTACTGTGACAATATGTGGAGAAGTTCAAGTAGTATTAATATTGTTGCAACGGTTAAGTATCATAAATGATGTGAAATGAAATAATAGTCTGATTATTGCATTTATTGACATTTTTGATCAGCATATTCTGTTACAAATTAAAGTATACTTGAAAAAAAACATAAAACATTTACCCAACACAGCTCAACATGAACAAACAAAGAGCTGAAAAGTCCAAATATTGAAAAATGTGTCACTTTAGTTGATTGAAAAAAACCATCAGATTTTAAACCTAAAATTAATCATAAAAACACAAAAAGCATTTGTTGCTCATTAAATAACATCTTTCAAGAATTCAAATCATGAATATTATTTAATCTTTTTGTTCAAAACTTAAAATTAATACATTTATTTTTTAATGATTGATTAATCAAATTTTAAAGCAAAAAAAAAAAAAGAACTCCATGATAAGTTCATTACATTAAGATAAAAAGTCAAGGTGCTTACACAACCACCATCAATATTAACATCATTTTATACTTCAAATCATAACTCTTAATCCCATCTTTAGTGACTTAAAAATCAATCAAGGAAAACAACAACAATATACAAGATTAATATAAGGAAAAATATTTAAAAGTTTTCTTGAAGATATTCTAGTTTTCTTCAACTTACAGAACAATTAAATCTGGAAGTTTGTACCAAACACTTTTCTATTCATTTAGCAATGTCTCTTACATCAGTATTTCTCATTACTGTTGACAAGCTGACCTCTGACTTGAGGGACACATTTTCTCCCAGATTTTACATTACATCTAGACTCTTGATGGCCTCTTCCTTAGTACACATTCTCCACTGCTGAGGGATTTCTCCATGACGATGGAATTTATTTTCATAGTATTCTTCCAGTTTCGTCTGAAAGTGACAGACAAACCATTTCCAGTAGGGCAGCATAGAGTTATCAGGTGTGATGCTCCATGCAGCTAATCTTCCTCCAGCAGTTGCATAATCTTTATAAAGAACTGTACGGTCTGAATCATCGTCGTAAAAGCTTTTATCACTTGCTACAGCTGTAGTGCAGAATTCTGTGTACAGCTGATCTGTTCCCCTGTAATGGACACCAATAACTCCACCGGGACGATGAAAAAGAGCACTGTGCTTATCAGGACTGTGGCCCTTTAGAGTATTGGTGCAAACTGTAAAACAAAAAGGACATTTTTCCCAGCAGCAGTTACAACAACTGATCAATGAGGATTTGTTCAGGCCTCTGCCTGCATTTATTCACTTCATTCAGAGAGAGATTGCTCATTTCCTTTGTGATTATTTTAAGGCCTTTCTCCATCTCTTCTTTAAGAAAGTCAAAGTTGTTTATGTCCTTGAAGTTTTGACAACTAATGGTATCAATTGTTAAGAATGGCTCTAATTTAGTGGAAAACTCCTTCACCCACATCTCTATGTCTCCTCCTTTCTTTTTCACGTCTTCTGTTGCCTCAAACAAAGCCTGACCAATGGCCCTGCTGATGTCATCTACATTTTTGCTGAGAATTGTGTGAGGATTAATTTTTTCCTTATTAGACAAGCACCTCTGCACCTCTTCTTTAATAAAGGCCTCCAGTTGCTTTCTTGGATTTCTGAAGTAGGTGGTGAAACTGTCAAAGTCTTTCTTCTCTGCCATACTCTTTAAGACATGTTTCTCTAAGTTCACTCTATTCCCACTGAATGCTGGGACCCTGCCCTTCATCTCACTAGCAATATTAACTGCAGTCTTATTACAGACAGCTGCAACAGCAGAGGCTTTGAGGTTTTTACGCATCATTTCTCCAAACACAACAGCAGAAGAGCTTCCTTTACAGAAGCTTTGAAAAATGCTGTAATATTCATTTTTCTTGGTTTCTAAATAACTACAAACATCATTGTTGTCTTTGTATGTCTTGTAGGAGTTTAAGAGCCAACTTTCTGCCTTGTCAAACACAAAGAGTGAAAGATCAACTGTGAACTCCTTCTTGAATACATACTTCCTTCCAGATTCAGATGCTTTAATGTGCTTTATAATGATTTGAGCCATGTCTGACAAGTAGGTTGATGTGTAACCTCTTGTTGTAACAGGTTTGCTCTTAAGGGCATCCAGACATTTTTTTTCAACCTCCTTAATGAGCAATCTGATATCTTCTTGCTCTTTAAATACAAAAAACCTTTTGAATCTCTCCATGGCACCCGCTAAGTTCTTCTTTGGTGTTATGTAATCAGAATAATTACCAATTTCAGAGAGGTTTTTGTATTTCTGATTTTTTTTTGATTCATCAATGAGCTTCGGTTCAACACCAATATCTAAAAGGACATCAACCTGGTCTGTTTCCAAATTAATGTTTTCAATAGGTTTTGTATCTGAGGTTAGTTCCTTAACCCAGTGACTCCAAACAGCATTAAACTTTGCTTTTAATTCCTCTTCATATTTTTCAAGGCATTTTAACTTGTGAGCAAGCTCTTTGCTGTGCTGCAGCAGCTTGTTCTCAAAAGTTGTCTTTTTGTCGTCAAGCTTTGTTCGGGCATTTTTCAGCTGGATTACTTCATCCAATTTTCTTTCCATGTCTCTCACAATGTCCTCATGAAAACCTTTAATTTTGTTCTCAAATCGACCCTGCCACTGAACCAGCATTTCTTTGTCTTTGTTGTCATTAAAATAAGCTGCCATCTTTTTCATCACTTCTTCATATTTGTTACTCATTTGATTGGAAAGGTCAGTGAGTTCAACATCGTCCAGTTGACCTTTTTCAATTTTGGGAAAAAGCTGGTTTTCAACATTCAGCATCTCACTTCTCAAGGCCAAGGTCCAGTTTCCATACTGCACCTCCAGTTCTCTATAGACTGCAATTTCTTGAGTATTTTTGAAGCTAAAAACAAAGTGTTCATTCATCAAAGCGTTCCACAAATCCTGGATCTTAGTACCAAAATGTGACAGAAGAATCCCATCAGACTTTGAGGCCTTAGACAGGATGGAGGCCTTCAGTTCTTGGACACTCTCACTGTACCCTGGATTTGGAGGAGCCATTGGTGGACTTCCCTCCCATATCTGGGCAAAGTATTTAACATCTTCTTGCACATTAAATGCAATGACATCACTGAAGCACTCAAAAGCACACACTTCCTCTTCAGCAGCTAACTGAGTCATTGCATCTAGTTTTTCCTGCAGGCATCTTTTTCCATCCATGTTTTTCACAGCTGCTGCAATATCTGTGACATTCTGATGAACAAACACACAACTTGGAGAAATCTTGACTTTCTTCATCCTCATGAAAGCCTGCACAACAATCTGTAAGATATCTTGCATATCAGCTGGATTCTCACCAAAGATGTTGATCAGTGTCAAGTTTCCTAGACCAACAACAAATGTTGCAAGCTCATTATCGTGATGAAGGGTGGCATTGCCTGCTAACTCAAGAGCGCGCAGCCCTTCAGTGTCCACAACTAGAATATAGTCAAATGTGTAGTCTTTCTGTATTTCCTCTGACAGCTTAACCAGCTGCATGTAAGCACCCTTGGTGCATCTCCCAGCACTCACTGCAAATTCCAATCCAAACATGGCATTCAGCATTGTTGACTTTCCACTGCTTTGTAAGCCCAGAACTGACAGCACAAAGACTCTCTGGTCACCTAGCTTCTTGATGACCTCCTGTATAAGACTAGACATCCATATCAAAGGCACATGGCCTGCATCACCATCCATCAGCTCCATTGGGTGTCCTTTTATCATCAGATCTGCAGCCAGCTCAGGGTATTTAGTCCATTCAGCCTGTTGGCCCTCTGCTGGTTTCTCCAGAGATTTATGGGCTTCATAGATCTGTCCCATTTCTCTAAACATGTGCTCAAGACCAAATGTTGCTGATTGAAGCTGTTTGGATAACTGCTCAAGCTCAGCTTGTTTTGTATTTAATTCTTCAGAAGTTTTATCTTTCTTCTTAAGAACCAAGACTTCTGACCATGTTTCATCATATTTTTGGAGAATTGAAGATAGATCATCTGTGGAGATGGCATCTATCAGGATTTGGGTCCATTTCAAGAAATATTCTCCAGCTTTTGTTGGCAAACCTTTGAGGCTCTCAGTGAACAACTTCATTAGTTCACTATTGGACGCGTCACACTGTTTCTGTCGTAGTTCCATCAGTTGCTGAGTTTTATGAGCCTTTTCTTGCTCAATGTCTCCCTTTAGATGATACAGTTCTTTGTTGATTTTGCACCACTCATACCAAAGTTGGCCTTGGCAGGGGAGAAAGACTTCTTTTATTTTGGTGATATCCATCTTTTTAATCAATGCAACCAGTTCCATTGCAGCAGATTTCCCATTTTGGCAGGCCTCTGCCTCTTCATCCACTCTGACTTCATTTGTCATTTTTTTCATAGTTTCAAGCTGGAAGCTTTTGTGGGGTCCAGACAAAATGTTTCTTATCATTTCTTTCAGCTCTTCAGAAACATCGGATTGGCTTCTGTCTTTCAGACCCAGTTTGTATTTTTGCGGTTCCACCTGATCTGCACTACAGTCATTGTCAGCACTGAGAATTACCAGAGGTTTTTGAGAGTTGAAAAGCATTGAAATGATTGCCTTACTTTCCTGGCTCATTTCCAAAGTTTGTACGAGAACAACAATGACTGAGGAATTTTCAGTCAGTATTTCACGCTGTTTGACCATTTCTAAAGAATCCCCATGAAGATTACAGAAAGCAACACAGTCGTTAAAGAAATCATTGGATTTTCCAGCAGGGCAGTACCAGGCAATTTCTGCCAAACCATCCATCAAATGACGAGATTTGGTGCTGCCTGGACAGTCTCTATGGAAGAATGTGTTGTGGCGATCATTGATCAAGACGTTCATCAGCTGAGATTTGGACACAGACAAGGAGCCCAGTCGGAAAAATGAAACAAGGGGAATCTTAGCTTTGTAGATTGGCATGCTCTTCATTTCAACAATGTTTGAGTTTTCTGCCTTGGTGCATATTTTCCATGTTTTTGATATTTGTCTGAATGTCCAGAGAGGACACTCAATATTTGCAGTGACAGGATCAGGAAATAGCAATGGTAAAGCATACTGGCACTGTGACAACTTGGTAATAATTTTCTGTCTAAGAAAGTTATCAGAGCAGTGAAATATTGCCATTTGAACATCCATTGGGTGTATATGATCCTCTTTTGATTGACTGGAGTCTGCACTAGTTGTGAAAAGAAGATCTAAAACATCTCCTGTAAAATCACTTTCAGACACTGGAAGAACCTGTAAATCTTTAGCATTAGAACTTTTTTGTTGTACAGGAATGTATCTTGCCCTGTAATCTAACATCAATAACCTCTGAAGAAAAGTAGAAACTAGATCTTCCTCAAAGATGTGATTAGTCTGATTTACAGGTGGACCTATTTTAGTAAAGTCCTCTGATGTCAACGTCCGTTGATGTTGGTCTTTTAGATGAAGTCTTTGGAGTATTTTTTCATATTCTTCCAGACCTTTGTTGTTTTCCATAAAAGGATTGCGGAGAGACTGTTAAAAGATAGAAAATAACAAAGATTACCAAGGTCTTTCGATGTATAAATTTATAAAAATGTGAAAACTGATGATGATCTTAAAAAGCTTAGTGTGTCTCAAAACAGGTGCAAATAAGTTTGTGTGCAAAGCAGGGTATTCACCAAAAGGTCGACTTGTGAAATAGTCGACTTAGGTGGACTGAGTAAACTGACATCTGACCAACAGAAAAGTTTAACCCCCCAGCGTACAAAACTGTTCACTTATTAGCTTGTTGTAGTGGTTTAGTAAGGCACACACTACAGTTAGCAATAAAAGCTCTATTATATCCTAGCCTACCTGATATAACAGAGACCATCTCTACAGCAAGACATATTGTACATACTCTTTGGCCACAACACGCAAAGAATGCAAAGTCCTAAATGTATTAAGTAGATCAAACTATATTGATGTTTTTTTAAAGATGATGCCAATACCCATTGTTTTGACATCAGTCTAATTGATTCCTACGGAGCCCGGGAAATGACATTGGGCAATGCACGTGATTAACATGTGCACAAAATATTTATTTGTGCCCATGAAATTCTAAGTTGTGCCCCTGAAATACTTATTTGATCCGATGAAATGCTAAGTTTTGTGCACAAAATATTAATTTGTTCCCCATAAATACATACACACTATATTGACATTATGTCCTTCCAGGCCACAAACAAAGCATCTGCTCACACAGAACGAGTCTGCCTTCAGCATGTGTAACTATGGGCTTTACAGCTCCCTGTGCAGCAAATAACACAGAGGAGAAATAATATCTGGTCAGGTCAGAGCCAGAGATCACTGCTGCTGTGAATGATAAAGACCAAGGTTATAAACTGTAATAGTTGAGATGAGTAAGAGAACAGAAACAAACTGATAAACAGCTGGACCATGCGTAATTACACACCATTACAAGCCCTGCATGTGTAAAGCACCACTACAGATGGAGATAAACTGAGATCACTTGAGGTTTGATTAAACATAGCTCCAGTTAATGATCATTCAAGTCATTCTGTGAGGTTTGAGGCTCAGAGTCATCTTCAGCGATGGATCATAGCATTTTTTTTTGTAATTTTAAAGCTATTCACACTCAAAGAGAAGGTAATTTCTCTTCTTTTTTTCCTGTCTGTTTTTTCTCTACACTTAGATCATATCTGTCCCACAGTTACAAATTGGGACTTGCCTCTAGGATGCACACAATACTATAAAACAAGTAATGAATGCCCTTATTTGGTGCTCTATTGAATCCCTTATCACATAAACATAGCTGCATATTTTCTCATTCAATTTGACCTTGAACTGAAATATGAAATGTTCGAGACAAACATAGAATGGACTTATAGTGCAGTCATAATCTATACCTGGCTTTCAATATTTTATTTTAAAGCCTCACTAAAGAAAATTAGAATCTCTTTATAGTTTATTCTTCACCTAAAATAAAACTCCACCAGACTATCATTGACTATCATGTTGGTTTATTCCTCTGTTATAGAAGGTGAGCTGTAGCAGGATTATGTTTTAGAATTTTATGCACATCATATACCTATGCTGTGGCCACATATAAGTTACACCATAAGAACAAATTTGTACATGAATAAGTTTTTCGTGAACAAATTAGTATTTTGTGGGCACAAATTATTATTTTGAGGGAAGTAACTAATATTTAGTGGGTAAAAATTTATATTTCGTGTGCACAACTTCTCAGTCTCTTACACAATAGATAAAAAGTTATACAGGCAGTAACGCTTATCAACTGCCTGCAGGTAACTCCTGATTGTTTGATTTCCCCCTTTTGGTGGAATAAAGGTGGAAGTGGTGAAAGCAAGCCTGTATAATGTTGGCAGCCTTCCAGGAATGAGAAATCAAGGAGGAAGAGGAGGATATAGCTTAGTGAAGAGTGCACTCTGGTGGCTTTTCTAGTTTGAACAAAGTATCTAAAAAAACAAAACAAAAACAAGCTACTCTCAAACTGGATTTCTTCAGCAGGTTTTAACATGAAAAATTCTGATTTTTTTTGGTGTTGAGACTGTTAAAGAAAAATTATTAATAAATAAATAAATACCGTAAACATTAACAATGGATGGCAAAGGGAGGGGTTGGCAATTCATCTGTTTTGCACTTACGGGCAATAGAAGAAATACAACAAAAAAATTATATCGGCCCCAACTATTATCTGGCTGATGTATCAATCAGCTTTTGGAATTAAGTGTAAACAATAATTTCTGATTAGAAAAACCAAGGATATCTAAATTCAAATGGACAAATTGATAACATGATAAATTAAATAATAAGAAACTATCATTTGAATACTCAGTTTCAATGTCTTATATGATATCTTGAAATTGTACTTGCAGCACTGGCCCTTTGACCAGTGTTGCAAGTTGGTTGTTGGCAATAAACACTGCACACAGGCATCACATTATTTTGTTATAATCTGTTTCTTTTTTGAATATCATGTAATGTAACTAAATTGAATTAAATCAACATTTTCATTACAATAGTTGGATCATATCTTGTCAGTCTGTTGACATTCCTACATTACTTTATTCAGTTCTACATTTTTTAAATGAATCAAATCAAGTCTACTTCCAAAAAAATGCATCTTAAAAAAATTGTATTTCCTCTTACTTCATCACCAGGTCTTGCCTCGATCTTCTCTCCTGTAGAAAGATTTAGAAAACAAAAAGCAGCTTATATCAGCATATATAGCAAGGACAAATGGTATATAAGGAGGTATTATCAACTCTAGGAATAGTTAAAGCATATTGTACCTGGAAATCCTTTGCTATTAATTAATGAGTGCCACTTTTTTGTAACGTCATTAATTGGGGTAATGTAAATGTCATATCCTGGAATGTGACTGTGAGTGTGTGTTGGTACTTTATTTGATACATTGTGGGGCCAAAAGCAACTTGTGCAGACATACTGCTTCTAGTGAGGCTGAATGCCTTGACCCCATGAGGGGAATTGCTGTTTTAGAGAAAGGGGGAACTTTTATGAAGAAGGTGTGAATTGAGTTTAGTTTGGGGCTAGTTGCGATCTCAGAATGTTTAGTTTTAGGACAGGCATGTCCAGTGTCAGCCTTCGAGGGCCTTTGTCCTGCAGGTTTTAGAGCTGCAGTGGAGCTAACCCTGCTGAAGCAGGGATAGCTCCACTGAAAATCAGCTTCCACTGAAATCAGCTGTGCTGAAGCCAAGAAACACGGAAAACTTTTAGTACAGCAGAATCTCCACTCTGGTCTGATATTGCATAACAACACGTCATTCCTGTACTGAGGTACGTTTCATGAATCAGGTTCACCAAAGACTTCACCAAAATATTTTTTTAAACCTGAAAACAGGTAAACCGTAGTGTTGGCGACAGTCAAAACAACTAAGTCGCCGAGCGGCTGATTAGGGGAATCCTTGTTGACGCGCTCAAAAGGTTCAGTCCAATATGCTGTTCAGATCCTTTTATTGATCTTC
>NW_015151882.1:67807-73908 GCF_000732505.1 Cyprinodon variegatus
TGCCTCCAAGTGAACATTATCATTTGATCAGATGGAATAATTTTTGATCTAATTAACCATCAATTGACAATTAATTGTAAGTTTATTGTTTGTTTACATCCCTGTTTCAGACTAATACATTCCTCTGTGTTAAACTATGTTACCAGACTGAGCACTGGCTTCTGGGCTTGTAACAGACTGAATGAAAGCTATATGTTACTTGGTTTTTGCTAAATCTCACCTTTTTTAAGCTGCACATCAGAAGAATCTCCACTCTGGTCAGGTTTTGCTTTCCCTTCAGTTACTTCCAGTTTACTCACAGCTGATGAAACATACCATCGTTACATTTTCTCTGAGATTACACATCAAACTAACATTAGGCATTCAGTTATTCTGTTTAATACATTCATGAGCTCCTGCCATGTGGAGCATACTTCTCAACTAGTAGGGCTGGATTCATATTGTTGTTCTCAAAGAAAACTGAGAGATGTGAGAGTACAACAGTGGAGTCAGACCCAGGAGAATGAAACAATACTAAATAAAAAGATATTAACCTTAACTGTAAATGACCTTATGAATGTACTGTGTGTTGCTTTAATGAATCTATAGTGAGGTGGTGCTGCAGATGTTAACCCTCCAACACCATCAGTCTAAAACCACCATTCTCTAAATGCTTTTAGATGTACAGCCTAAATAAGGACAGGAACAAAAACAAATATCAGAATAAAATTAACAAACCAGATTCCTCACTGATCTGTGGTCTGTCCTTAGGTGTGGAGTTCTGGCCTGGTTCTCCTTGCTTCAATGGTTCCTGTGCTGAATTCTGGCTCTGGTCTGTCAAAACAATCACTATGTTGTAGGTTTTCACTTCACATTGAAATTTCTGTTGGGGTTTTGTTTAGATTTTTACACAAACCAATGCTAAAGGTAAACTTACCAGCCATATCTGTAGTCAGCAATGTAGCATTATCTGTCAATAAGACACAATCTATTAGTTGCACAAAACATAGCCATGTAACATTTGGTAATAGTGATGAAACACGTCAATACCTTTGAACAGAACCATGATGATGTTAATATGTCTGATACATTTTCGTATAAACATGAAACCAAATACTAACTGCCACAGCTTTTGTTGGCTTTAGGCTTTCAGCCAAATAAATAGGTTTAACGATAGATTTGAGATGGCTTATAGAAATATAGTGCATAAAAATCTTATTTAAATTGGTTCTAGTTGCAGGTTCTTGGTCAGTTTCATAGGTGAAGCATCCTTTTTATGCCTGGATCAACACAAACACGTTTCTCCGAATAAGACAGTCTGCTTTGCTGTCGGTTAAGGCTGCTCTAGAGAACTGCAATAAAGTCTACCTGCTTTGAACTGAAATATAAAACAATGAGGGATGTCTTCATTTGGTTTTTCATTCGACACTGAATAAAAAAATATGACTTCTATAAAAAAACTGTTCTTCAACAAAATTTTATTCTAAGGCCTGTAGTTGAAAAAACTGTTAAAAATTTTAATTTAAGGATAAAAAAACTTAAAATCACACATTGAGCCGAATTTATTATGAAAAACTTCATTCCTACCACAAAGACTATGAAGACTAATTTGTGCAAAATATGTATTTGTTAAGGAAAACAAACCATACATATTACTTTAAATGGCCTCTGTAAGATTCTGCATGTGGGTCAAGAAATTAAACCATAACAGTTCACTAATCTGTAATATCACTGATAAAGCCAAACTAAAATTTAATAAAAATATCAATCTACCGTGCTAACTTAGTTCAGTCCACATTGTAACAATTACTTAAAAACTTGTATGCATTCAAAAAATGTTAGCGGTGACAGGGGCGCCTGCTGTAGGAGTATGCCTTTATATCTAGGGTTTATTGATTCGAGACCCAGTGTTGGAATAATTATGCATAAGATACTTAATGTTTGTTCTTATGATTTATAATATGTGACATATTACTGTTCCAGAGAGGTGTTGCACAAGCAGTATAGATCAACTCTCAGGAAGTATTGCTCAAGCTTAACGAAACCAGGAGGTTCTCAGACCATTTGACTGCAAGACATTTAAATGCAAATTGACCTGTTCACTGAGGCTGCAAATTGAATTGTATTTCTTGTTTCCTATTCCTTTAGTGCAACCTCAGCTTGTGTAACTAGGGACCCCCCCTCTGGCTTTAATAAATAGTGAGGAGAAAGCTGAAGACCGGCAGAGTGGGTCGGGGATTTGTGAACTCCGCAGTCTCTTCCTACTCTCCTCGCAAGTAAAACCAAATTAATTGACTCTGTGCCTTCTTTCTTTCCTTGTATGTATGTATGATGTTTTAGGTGCTTAGACCTGACACCCAGCCTTTGCTTTTGAAAGTTGCTATACTACTTAACCAGTATTTTGGGCAAAGTGACCAGTTTGTATTGGTTTACCCTTTTAATGTTAAACTTAATGTTTTCTGCCGAGGTCTGAATGCCAAAGACTAAAGTAATTGTATCAATAAATTTCTTCTAATTGTCTTTTTCTTTCCCTGTGAGATTTTCAGATGGAAATGCTGTAAATTTAGCCCTAAAAGGACTGTTTCTTCCTCCGACCTCCATTGCAAACACCGGTCAGCTAAGGCCTTCTCCCCATGGTGGAGCCATGGAGTCTCCCCAAGAAAGCCTCCAGAGAGGTGGAAGTTAGAGGAACATCACTCCCAGTTCCCTGCAAACCCTCACAAAATATTTGGGCCTGCCACATCTGACCATCTTGCTCCCTTGCTATTGGAGTCGACTCACCAACTGATAGTGGCCGGTGGACAGCTCCACCCCTCTCTTCAATCATGTGTCCAAGACGTGCAGGTGCGGCAGGTCCCACCACACATATGCAGAGGGAAGCCACCCAGTCACTCACTGGGGTAAACCCCAATAAACAGGCAACAAAATGAGGGGCAACAAGTATGCCCACTCCTGCTCAGCACCTCTCACCAATGGGGCAACTCCAGAGTGGAAGAGTGTCCAAATCCTCTCAAGGAGACAGGCCCCAGAGACATGCGTCAAGGTAAGTCTGCCTATTTCTAGCCGGAAACTATCAACCTCCCACTCCAGCTCAGGTGCTTTCCCCACCAGAGAGTTGACAATCCACGTCCCAATAGACAGCTTCCATGGATCAGACCGCCATGGCCCTTGCCCTTTAATACCATTTAATGTATATTTACAACATGTAAAATTATAGGCATTTCTAATACGGGGTGATTAATTAAACAATAATTATGCTAATTAATTAATAACTTTGACCAGACAGTAACAGCTTTACAGCTTGTTGTCTGGCAAAAATGAAAACACTACGCCAATAATGATCCGATACATTATCAGCATTAATCATACATATATTTAATGATTATTTTAATGCTGGTGTGGAATGACAGAAAACTTTTGATCATGTGATACTTCTCAAATGGAGAACAATACTTAACAAAATCCGTTATGAGAACAACAGACCCATTTCTGATTCACCAAAGAGTTGTATAAACTTTAAACAAAAAAGCAAAGTTTTACTGAGTTTTCTAATATCAGGGAGTTTAGAGGCAGGCGGATATATTGTGATATTCCCTTTTTCACTGAAATCGATCTCTGATATCATTATTGGATTGGGACAGCCCTACTAAGAATGGTTGATAAACATTTGAACGATTCTTGGAAATTTAAAGGTTAGAACCGGTTCCGATCGATTATTGATTCTTGATGTGCAACACTATTTGTGAATTTTCTCTTTTACTTCTAGACAACAGGATTTAATGTTTAAATTTTGAATTTGCATTTAAAATTAAAGCTGGGATGATATGATGATGATAATATCAGAGAAAAAAACTAAGATTTTATACTTCAGAGTCAAGTATAAACAGCGGGAAGGCCCATCTATCACACTATGAGGAAGTGGACAGGTTCTGTGTCCCAAAGATGAATTGTGGTACAAAAACTACACATTTTTCTGCAGATTCAAAGCTAAGGAACTGCTAAAGAAACTACCTGAAAGTGTCAATAGAGCAAGAATATTAACAATGAAAAAAACCTTGAACAGATATGGGTTGAAGGGCCGCTCAGAAAGGAAGAAGGTGTTCTTTGATGTGATGAAAGTAATTTTACCGATTGACTTAGAGAAAAAGACAGCTTGTAGAGAAAATCAGTCAAGTAGCCAAGTAAGACGTTAACAGTACCATGATGTGGGAGAGTATTGCTCCATGATATCATGAAGGAAGGTAAATTTAATTTAATAAATCAAATTCTACAGACATCTGGCAGGAAGTTAAAGCTTGGACATAACAAAGAATGATTGTTATTCAAGCGTGACCAAAGCTGATAAAATATCATATACTGTAATACTTTGTGATCCCTGAAAAAACACAGCTTAAAGTCTAATATGTGAGATTACAAAGAAAACCATCTAAAAATGTAATGAAACCTTTTTTTGTGCTAAATTGAATCAAACTATATTATATAAATTAATTAGAAACGTATACATGTCTCTTACTTATACAGTGTCTTGAATTGGAAATTGGAAGGGGCTCTTCTGCATAAATTACTGTATCAGAAAAGATGGCTTTGAATAAATAGATAACAATCAACCTTACTTATAAGCTTCTTAAACGCCACAATTCCTTCTGCCTTTGTACATTTTCTTAATTTTCTCCTCCACTCAACTTTCCATTATGTTGCTTGTATGATCTAGTAGCCTGGCCATCTGGACTGAATTACACAAAGCATAATTCAGTCTGGTAAACCGCCATTGATTCTGGCCAAATCTGTCAGGACCAATCACAGTGCGGGAGGCGGGACTTTACAATGCATGGCTCTCAGTGCCACAATTTCCCAAAATGCAGTAGTGCTTTTCTGCTGTCATGACAACGAACCGGTGAATACAATTGAGCAATGTTGCAATGAAAATTAAGAACGTAGCAGAGAGCACAACTTTACTTAGGTAAAACAGGCAGAAATCATTCACTGGAGACTTTCATCAATGGCTCGACATGTTTCACTGACTACAAAACCCCAGACTGATATGCCATGTATACGTCTTATCAGTCTGACTAGCCAGGCCAGTTATTTACTGTACCAGAATCAAACAGAGGCCATTTAAAATCTGTAGATTGTATTCTTGTTATACATTACCCACTGCGTAATGAACCTGCATAAAATAAGTTGTACAATGGGATTTTATATGCATCTTTATTGTTTATACTTCAACACATGGGTGACAGGGTACAAGATGCTTAGGAAAGAAGGTCTGTCATTATTTTGTGTGATTTCTACAAACACTGTGTCAAAATAATTACCACCCTAGAGGCATGCAGTTATTTCCTTAATATACTGTCTTCAGAGAAGCAGACCAATTGTAATCCTTAAAGTCACCAGTTCACCCATTGCAATTTCTAAGCAAATCCTCATACTGCAAAATAAGACAATTTATTCATGGAATAAAATTTGAGCTAGAGAAAACCTTTACAATCCACTTTATATAGCTGTTTTATAGTGCTTAGACATTATCCATCACCTTTCCTTATTTAGCCTTTAATTATTGTCAAAGACAATAATTAACCCTAATTAGCCGAAGAAAAGACTCACTATCCTCCAGAATATTATTCAGACAGAAAGCCCTCTAATCTTTTAACTTTTAAACCAGCAGATGACAAACCGCATGGCTGCTGTCTCCTAGTGGACAGGAGTGGAAACCAGCTGCCTGAACAATGCAAAAAGGAAGTGTTTTCAAGGACTTTATGTCATCACCCTGTAACCCTTGATGGATTACAGGGTTTAGTGATGAGAGAAGACAGCACTAATATTTACCAGGACGTCAGAAACTCAACTTAACTCTGGAGCTGGCGACATCACAGAGCTTCTCATTTTATTAAAGTCACTCTTCAAGAGCCTTTAAATAATAATAATAATAATACATTTTATTTCAAAGGCGCCTTCTGGACACTCAAGGTCACCGTACAAAAGATAAAAAACACAATGGGGTTCTGTAAAAGTTCAAAAAACATCCACTGGACTTGGTTTCCAAGATTTGAAGACGTTTCGCCACCTCTCCAGGAAGCTTTCTCAATTCAAATGTTTGGATCTGCAGTGAGTTTGAGTCTTAT
>NW_015151882.1:74329-78499 GCF_000732505.1 Cyprinodon variegatus
AATCCCCCCCCTTAACGGCAATCCCCCCCCTTTAATGACCGACCCCTAGAATCATAGACAGGTTCAGATATTACAGGCTAACAATGGAACCAAATGACCCATTCATCGGTTACCATTGCATGTTTCCAAGCGATACAAGGCTTTGTCAATATAAGACTCAAACTCACTGATCCAGACATTTGAATTGAGAAAGCTTCTGGAGAGGTGGAAAAACGTCTTCAAATCTTGGAAACCAAGTCCGGTGGAAATTTTTTTAACTTTTACGGAATGACTATGACCTGGATGACTGAGAACCTTCATCAGCAACACAATTGGGGAAACAAAGTCAAGACACAGAAGAAAACCATTTACATTATATAAAAAATACAAAGGCAGAGATAGGGAGATTAATATTAAAGAGAAAAGGCAATTTTAATGATGATTTGAAATGGAGAAGTGAGTCCGTGTTTCTAAGTAGGGTTGGTAGAGAGTTCCAGCGGCAGGGGGACAGAGCGGCTGAATGCTCTGCTCCCCATGGTGGAGAGACAGGTGGAAGAGATGGACAGGTGTAAAGCCGATGAGGATCTGAGAGCACAGGAGGGGGTGGGAACATGCAGGAAGACTGACAGATATGGGGGGGACAAGGTGGTGAAGGGCCTTGAATGTCACCATAAGAATTTTGTATTGAATACAGAACTGACCCAGTGGAGCTGTCGGAGGAGCGGAGTGATGTAGTGGATAGAGGGAGTTCTTGTTATAGTGCAGGAAGCTGAGTTCTGGACCAGTCGAGTTGATGGAGTGATTTTTGAGGAAAGCCAAAGAGGAGAGAGTTACAATAGTCCAATCGGGACGTGATGAGGCTGCGGACCAGGATGTCAGCACTGTGTGGAGTAAGGGAGGGACAGAGGCGGTTGATGCTTCAAGCCGAAGTAGGCAGACCAGGTAATGTTACTGATTTGGGATTGAAAGGATATGGTGCTATGGATGACACTCAGACTCACTGGTGGGTTTTGAGAGGTTTGAGTTTTGAGAATAACTCAAAATGCATGAAAATTCCACCAGTAAAATGTTTACCAATATAGACATGTTGGAAGTCATTGGAAAGCTTAGATTCTCCACAATTCAAGCACCAAGTTCATTTTATGGACATAGCAAGTGCCAATCTGCATTTTGTTATATAAACTGATTCAGAAAAAAGTGGAAAATACTTCATAAATGTTTTGTGGCTATCAAAATGCTTCAGTGTTATTCTTTGGGTCAATAGTAAAGCAAAGCATAGTAAAAGCATTTTGCACAATTTGGCAGGTCTGAAATGTTCTGAATTTGTGGTTGACATGATGTAGAACAAATATAATACAATGAGACCTGCCTATTCTCAAGCATGTCTTTGTACTGCTGTTCAAAAAAGACCTATCATTTCCGAGAATACAAAAAATAACTTTGAGCCATATTTGAACTGATGCAGCTTGATCTGTGTTTTACTCACTTACTTCATATATTCAGAAACTAGAGGGTGTTAGCTTTCAAATAATATATCAAACATGGGATGTGGGCTTACAGTTCCTAAGTTATCTGCTTTTCCATTTGGGTATGCAAAATAGGTGAACATTTCCCAAAATGAGGTGGATGTTAAAAGGGGAAGGTGAGATGGAGGGGCTGTCAATAATAAGTGGGAGGCTTTCAGGTTTTGGAAAGAGTTGATTTAGTTCCAATAAGGAGAACCTCAGTTTTACTACTGTTTAAATGAAGGAAGTTGATGGTGAAACACGCTTTAATTTCAGAGATGCAATCTGTGAGGGAGGTGGGCGGAAGAGAAGACGATGGTTTTTTGGTGAGGTAGAGCTGGGTGTCATCGGCATAGCAGTGGAAGTGGATGTTAAATTTGCAGAAGATACTGCCAAGGGGAGGGAGGTAGGACGCAGCCCTGGGGCACACCTGAGGTGACGGAGGAGGGGAAAGATTTAATAGTCTTCAGGTGAATGAACTTAGTGCGACCAGAGAAGTAGGAAGTAAACCAGTCGAACGGAGCGTTAGTGATGCCAATGGAAGAAGGCCTATTGAGGAGGGTGGTGAGAAAGATGGTATGAAAAGCTGCACTCATGTTGAGGAGGATGAGGATGATGAGTAATCCAGAGTCAGATGCCATGAAGAGGTCATAGGTGATTTTAATGAGTGCTGTGTCAGTGCACAGTTTTTTCAAGAACTTTGGAAACCAAAGGTGAGTTGGAGGTGAAAAGGAAAAAGGTTGTTGAAGTTGATGGGGTCGGCACCAGGTTTTTTTTCACAATTGGGGTGATGGTAGCAGTTTTGAGAGGTGTAGGTACAGTTCCAGTGGTGAGGGAGGTGCGGATGATAGCAGAGATAAGGCGGCCCGGAGAGGGGAGGCAGGTTTTGACAAGTTGCGTTGGGAGGGGGTCCAACTGACAGGTGGATGGTTTGGATTTCAGGATGAGCTCTTAGACTTCCAAGAGATTAGGAAGATGGAAGGAGCAGACTGAGTACATAGGTGGAGGGAGATCGGCTGAGAAGAAGAGATGAGGCTTTGATCCAAGGTTCTGGTGAATGTTCTCGATTTTTTCTGTGAAATATGACAGGCAGAAGGACAGGCAGAAGGAGGTTGTATAAAGGTGTATAAAGGTGCAGGGGGAAGAGTCCCGGGGTTTGGAGGTATTGTTGAGTACAGAGAAAAGTGACTTGGAGCTATGTTGATGGGCAGTGATTAAGCTGGAGTAGTACTGTGTTTTAGTGCTGGCAACGGAATCCTTTTAGTGAAAGATGTCATTATTGTACATTTCTTGTGTATAGTGAGACCAGTTTTTCTATAAAGTCTTTCAAGTTGCCGCCCTTTGGCTTTCATACATAGGAGATTGGGGGTAAACCAAGGGGCAGAGACAGAGCATGAAGCAAATCTCTTTTTCAGTGGAGCAATTGAGTCTGTTGGGGTTTGGTTGAGGTTTGAGGACCCAAATGCAGAGGCAGAGAGGCTGAGGAGATTTCTTGCAGTTTAATGATTAAAACAGTAAATGAAGGAATCAAAAAATCCAACTAAAAATGTAAAGCAAACCAGAACAATGGAGACATCAGGGGAAACCGAACACGAGGAGCCAGGGAGAGACGAGGTAGGAAGACAACAGCATTGAGAAGCCAGCAACGACAATGAACCAACAAGGAGTGACAGCAGAGGGAGAGTATATATAGCTGACTGAGACAAAGGCAGGGTTAATGAGCGGATGAGGAGCAGGTGTGAGTGGGACAACAAGGAAGCCAAGGGGAAAGGAACACGCACAAGGCAAGAGGACAACAGAAAAACCTGAGAACTAACATAAGTCTAGAAACTACAACAAAATAGGAATTCAACCAATAAATCTGGAAAACATGGAGCAAAGTAAAGCACAACAAAACCAAGACCATGACAGAGTAAAGAATATTCTGGAGAACAGTGTTGTAGTGAGAGACCAGCTCATCAGGGGTGAATAGTTTATTGAAGTCCACGAGGCAGGAAGAGTTGATACTCGAAGTAAGGGTGGAGGGATCAATGTTCTTTATGTTCTGGAAAGATATGTAGCTGTAATGTTTTAGAGGTAGAGAGGGTAAGATTTACAACAAATGAGAGGAGAAAATGGTCAGTCAGAATTTATCAGCTGTAATGTTGAAAGGGATGATGCCAGAGCAGCAGATTAAATCCAGAATATGTCCTTTGGAATGTGTGGGAGTAGTGGTGTATTGATGACATCCAAAACTCTCTAGGCAGGAAGTAAAGTCTTTTGTGAGAGGCAAATTGTTATTGTCCATATGGATGTTGAAATCACGAGAACCAGATAAAGCTAGATGGGTGTGAAAATCAGCAAACTCGGTTAAAAAGACACTATTCGGTTTTGGGGGCAGGTTGGAGTTAGACCAGCTAGCTTGCAAACAGTAGATTAGATTAGATTAGATTCAACTTTATAGACATTACACAGGTACAGATACAAGGCAAAGAAATGCAGTTTAGGTCTAACCAGAAGTGCAATAGCTGCAAGTGCAGGATAAGTAATGGTTCCATAAATACAGGACATGGGTTTCGACTAAATGAGTATAGAGATGAATACCATTATAAACAGTCTTACTATTAGTGTGGTCTGTTTTTGTGTTTCCTTTCCTCCTCCACCAGGTGGTGCCCCGTCCTCATTGGGTCTCCCTGCACACCTGCAG
>NW_015151882.1:81244-83816 GCF_000732505.1 Cyprinodon variegatus
CTCCTTCTGCCTGCTCAGCTCAAACCTCAGCCCTCAGCCTGCCGTCAGCCTCTGAACCCACCTGGTTCCCTCCTTCTGCCTGCTCAGCTCAAACCTCAGCCCTCAGCCTGCCGTCAGCCTCTGAACCCACCTGGTTCCCTCCTTCTGCCTGCTCAGCTCAAACCTCAGCCTGCCGTCTGCCTCTGAACCCACCTGGTTCCCTCCTTCTGCCTGCTCAGCTCAAACCTCAGCCCTCAGTCTGCCGTCAGCCTCTGAGCCCTCCTGGTTCCCCCTTCTGCCTGCTCAGCTCAAAACCTCTGAACAGAGAACCCAGTCCAGACCAGCCCCTGGACCAGATTATCCACCTGACCTGTTTTTGTTATGTTCTTTATCCAATAAACCTTTGAACTTTTTCCCAGTCTCCGGTTGTGTTCTGCATATGGGCTAGGAACTAAACCCATCATGACATACCTATTCCCATGACGAGAGAAATACTTTCTCAATGTTTATTCATAACATGTTACCGTCTGTCACTTGTTGTAACTCTGACTACTTAAGTAAGGGAATAACTCTCTAGAACAGAGAGGACAGAACATCATACTTGTATGGCATTGTGGATGTCTTGTTCTCAATTTACTTTGTAATGTAAATAAAGTACTGAGTGAAACCCTTTGATCTCCTATTATTTAACTGGGTTGTATAGACTGTACAAACCTTTTTCACATAACATTGGATATTGCTTGCGCTCCAAACGCCATCTTTTCCACATCTTCAGAACATGGTAAGAGACCCACAACTGTTAACCTAGGCCTTGAGCCCTAATGTTTAAAGTTAAGCTCCCCTCTCAATATAGTCCCCATATTTCTTGGAAAAAAATATTCTGAATTTTTTCAGGAAAGTAAATTGTTTATTACTTTATACATGGTTTGAGCAGTCCGAGAATTAACTAAGTATGTCAATTTGAAGGTTTTTAATATATGAATTGGAAGGTTCTATGGATGTATAATTTGTGAGACATTTAATTATAATACTTTAATTATTTTTAATCATTATTTCTGATGTATAAATAGCTTTTGGGTTGGACATTTATAAGTAACACTCCAGACCTCTATATACTTTATATGTGACTTCCAGTTTATTTTGTTGTCAATTATTATACCATTTCAGTAACAATAGTTGCCACCAGTTTGTGTAAATCCTCTCAAGTCCCTGGTTTTATATAACAGTAGAACTTTAGCTGTTTTAAGATGGGAGTATAAATATGTCAGGGGAAATAATCTACTTGGCTGAGGTCTGTGCTCTCCAAAAGCTTTTCTAGTTGTTAATTTTTTTTTCTTTTTAATGTTATTAATATAAGTTTTTAAATGTGTATTCTTGTTTTCATTCACACCTCAGGGTCCAAAGGGAAGACTCCCTCTGACACTGCTTCACCCTTCTAACTTAATGAAGAAATAGTCATTTACTTGGGTTCAAATGCTGTACAACTGGTTCACACTAAAAAAACTTGTAATATGCACCAGAAATGTTTCCAAAATTGCACAGTTACATTTTAATTAATACCTTTACCACTTACCTTTGATGCACTCAAGCAATACTGTCTGTCTGACAATGCTGCTTTTCATGTAGATGGTACAGATGAAGACTCCACTGTCTCTCTCTGTGGGGTATCTGAGGGTCAGACTGAGGTCTCCACTTTTTACGCGGTCTTTACTCATACTTGTACGTCCACAGTAAATGTCGTCTTGTCCTTTAAATACTCTACTGCCGTTCTGATACTCAAAGACGTTCACAAATTCTGGCTGAGGGCGACTCCATTTCACAATGACGTCGTCCCCCACATCAGCTGTTATTTTACAGGGCAGTGTAATAAACTCCACTCCCACCTCCGTCTTTACCTCTTCCTGATGACCTGAGGAAACCAAAATGTGATATTTATGTATATTTATGTATATATATATGTGTATATATATATATATATATATATATATAGCTCAGTAACACCGACGACTACGGTACAGGTGATCGTGAGTTCGATTCCTGCCATGGACATCCAGGTGAACCCTTAGGCAAGGTCCTTAGTGCTTAGTAGCCTACCTCAGGCATGAGTGAAACCGCAAATACAAGAGTCATACCGGGCGTTCCTCCAGTACTGTTGAATTACCCTGCAACTGTGATTACACTTTGGATGGGTTGGTGAAGAACACCTGGTTTATTCTCCTGGCCTCTGCTTCTCCCTTGTATCTCTTTAGGCGGGTGGCCAGGGCGGCAGTTGTTTGGCAGTTTCTAGAGCCTCAGGAATCGACAGCTTGTTGTACTTAGGTAACCTCTTCCCTACACCTTTCTGCAGGTCTGAGAGCTGACTAACCTCTCTTCATGTTGCCTTGATCTTGGCCTCTTCTCCTTCATGGGGGGTAATGCTCTTTGTGGCCTGTGGTGTTTATCTTATAGCCAAGCATCTCTAGGATCACTGTAGCTGTGGCGTAGGTCAGCTCATTGGTCTCAGTTATGTCTTTAGTAGGGATAGTATGTAGGGGGATTGGGCCGTCTTTGAGGGCCAGAGTTTTTGCTGATTGGCAGATGTTTTAATACTTTT
>NW_015151882.1:85025-87709 GCF_000732505.1 Cyprinodon variegatus
CGTCTTTGAGGGCCAGAGTTTTTGCTGATTGGCAGATGTTTTAATACTTTTTCCAGCAGTAACATTCAAATAAATTACAAAATCATACATTGTGATTTATTGATCTTTTTATTTTGTTGATTATGTCTCAGATAGTAGATATGCACCTAAGATTAAAATGTCAGACCCCTCCATAATTTGTAAGTGGGCTTACCTACAAAATTGCAGGGCGATCAAATACTTATTTTCCTCATTGTCTGACTTCAATTTGCTCTTATTGAAACAGTATAAAAACTTTAATACTGCTACTGAAATTTGATGAATAAATAGACTTGCCTTTCTTTGCCTAAGAGACAATTTTTCGAGGTGATTTTCAATCGCAATAAAACTTTCCTTAAAAAAATTGTTTACAAAGTATTAAAAGAATGGAATGCTTTGCTAGCAAAAGTGATCAATATAGATATAAAAAGGTCAATATTTACAGATCAAGAGGATATATTTTGGCACCAACTTTATGTAAATGTATTCATACTAGAATTTTTGAATTGAATGCAGGTGTTGGACAGTAATTTGCATACATTGTTGTAATTGATATAGAAATATTAATTGTTTAATAAAATGACAATGTGTTTTTGTGTAGCTCACCGATTTAGGATCTGAACAATATATGCATAAACTACAAGGGTATGGCTTTTTTAGAACTTTAATCCTTTATTGGGAACTAATGTTTTGCTGCTTTATGAAGAGACCTCTATTTTAAGCCACGGTGCCAATGGGTTTTTATATTGCTGATCATGTTTGAAAGGGCATGACAACTTTAGTGCTTTGAATGGTTGATTCGTTAACAAGGCAAAGGAGCCTTGCGAGAAAATATGGGAACTTCTTTAGCAATATTTACATAGTCTGGATATAGTAAATGTAATGCATGAAGATGGAGCTCTGCAAGATGGGTGTGCCCTGCAGCTGGCTAATTGTTGTTTTATATATCAAATGTTTTATATATCAAGTTTCTTAAAGACCTCAGTGGTTTAGAACTACTTAGAATTCTTGTGTAGCTTTAATGCCTTATATTTTACACTATGTATAGAGTATGTAACCATTTGTTCTCATTTTAATGTTGTTCCTTAATGTTTTTGTGAATGTAAATCCCATAGCATTTATAGTGTGATTAGTTATAGTATGAAACAAATAATAAAAACGATCATCCATCCATCCATCCATTTTCTTCTGCTTTATCCGGGGTCAGAGGCAGCAGTCTAAGCAGAGATGC
Source organism: Cyprinodon variegatus (assembly GCF_000732505.1). NCBI lineage: Eukaryota > Metazoa > Chordata > Actinopteri > Cyprinodontiformes > Cyprinodontidae > Cyprinodon > Cyprinodon variegatus. Next base: position 86,275 of record NW_015151882.1, read on the forward strand.
CCAGACTTCCCGATACAGGCACACCTCCTCCAGCTGCTCTGGTGGAACCCTGAGGCGACATCATGCCAGCTCAGTGATATAGTGCCTCCAGCTTCTCCTAGGCCTTTCACCAGGCCTCCTCCCAATGGGACATGCCTGGAAGACCTCCTAAAAGAGCCGACCTGGAGGCATCTGGAACAGATGCCCGAGCCTCCTCAGCTAGCTCCTTTTGACGTGGAGGAGCAGCGACTCTACTCCAAACTCCTCCCGGGTAACTGAGCTCCTCACGTGAGCTGGAAGGGTGCGCCCAGCCACCCTGTTAAGGAAACTAATTGCTGCTGCTTGTGTTTGTGATCTTGTCTTTTGGGTCATTACCCAGATCTCATTACCCTAGGTGAGGGTGGGAACGTAGATCGATCGGTAAATCGAGAGCTTTGCCCCTCGACTCAAGGAGCTGAGTCGGGGGGCAAACGTATAAGGTGCGTATAAGGTGCTGATGTTACGTAGTATGGGCTATAACCGACCGACAGTCCGATACAGCGACCGCATCACTGCCGATGCCGCACCGATCCGTCTATCGATCTCACGCTCCATCCATCCCTCACTCGTGAACAAGACCCTGAGATACTAAAACTCCTCCATGTGGGACAAGGACTCAAAAAAAGCAGCATCAAAAAAGATCCTGCTGAATAAAAAAAACCTAGTTTTAGCAGTAGTAGTAGAAATGATTAGTAGCAGATTAAAGCTGTGTATATGTAATTCATAAGTACTGTAGGCAAATGAAAAATTATTCATGTACCGTTGATCCACAGTTTAACCTCTGATAGCATAAATTCTTCTCTCCCATCATCGATGCTGCAGGTGTAGCTACCAGTGTCAGAGAGATGAATTTTCATCAGGTTGAGGCTGAAGTCACCAGAGTCCAAAGCATCAGGTCGCATTGATGTTCGCCCACTGAAACGTTGATTTTGTTCATGAAGATCATCATTTTCTCGCCGTAAATGGACTGTTTGAGGGTCGAGATCATGGCGTCTCCAAATCACTGTGGCGTTTTCCTCTGGTAAAAAACCCTTGTAATGGCACGGTAGTGCAACCGAATCTGCCCCCTTGAAAACTTCTGCTTCTCTGGCCAATAAATACGGAGAGGCTGAAAGACATGACAAAAAAAAAAATAAAAAATTTAAAAAAAAAAAAAATGAAACCGGTTAAAGCTTAAAAAACCTGGGAAGTTTTGCCACCTTATCAATTAAATGTGAGATAGGACACATGATTATTTGTTACAATTTTCATGCAACAGTGCAGCAGTAAGAAAAAAAAAACTTGCAAAAGTCTTATGCCTACTGTAAGGGATCACAGGTCCAGTTTGTCCTGATTAAACCTAAATGAGGATTAAAACGGGAACCAGAACACAAAAAGAAGAAAATCAATGAAATGCATTATACTGGGAAAAACATGG
>NW_015151882.1:90430-92717 GCF_000732505.1 Cyprinodon variegatus
CTACTGTACTGTTCACTGTGATGCAACACTGCAATTTCCCCACTGTGGGACAAATAAAGGATTATCTTATCTTGTCTTATCTTATCACTGCCCTCTCCTGAACTTGAACTGGCTGGTGGTTCAACTACGCAAACCAATTCCAGACTAAATTATCCATCTGCATTATAGAATGCTAAGCTAGTTTCAAAAGAGTTCTCTCTCTGATCTCACCACATGGAGATATGTTTTTACTAGCTACTAATAGAGTGCAGCTTTGGGAATACTAAATGTAGGCCTGTTTGATTAATATAATTCCACCTGGTATGTGCTGCTGCGTGTTTTAATGCAAAATTACATGAAATCAATAATAATCAATAATAATCATCATTAGCCAATTTCTTCAACAAGGTGTGCTGATGCTGAGGCCTGTACCAAGAAGTAGGATTACTGGGTTAGCAAGACAACTTCAGGTTCAACCCTGACTTTTTGGTGGAAAGTCTTTTGAGGTGGATTGTAGTACCGCTGGTCCTGATTGCCATTGTTTTGAATTGGTTAAAGTGCATAGGCCTGCTAGGTTGGGCTGGCGTCATAGTTTCGGATTTTGGTTAACGGGATCAATGATTTTATTTTCCGGAGTAGAGTTTTGCATTTGAGTCATCTTTTGGTTGCCTCACAACAAATTGTCCATTCTGGCTTCATGCTGAAGAAGCAGTGAATGCTGCACATCAATGACTGGATGCAATCTGATGGGTTTACTCAGATAATGAAAATGCATAGATGTATTTAAATATCTGTCTTCTTTGATTAGTATTGTCAAGTGAAATTTGTGCGTTATTAGGTGTAATGGATACATTTTTCACGTCATGCCTAGTAACACTGCAAATAAATATCAATTCACTGAAAATTGAACTGATAAGTCCTTGAATGTCCATGAATTATATCTTTATTGTGTAGCCTAATTTTACTAACAAGGTCCATTTTAGAAATACCGTGGTTTTTAGACATTTTAAAGAGTCCCTGTAGTTTTGAGTTTTAATTAACATTTTGTAGAATTACACCCCATTTGCAATGGGACCCCTGTCAACCCGCATCTCAGCCACCCCCAACTCACAACACGACCCACAACTCAGCAAGCGGCAAAGACAAATTGTCTTTCAAGCGGCTTGGCTGCTATCGGCATAGAGTGGGAACATCAGACCCAGGTCGGCAAGTTGACATGACACCTTTGAGTGCAACGTAGGGACGTCAACAAACTGCGCCAGTCAAGTCTTTTCTCACAAGCTAAAACAATTCTGCTTACATTTGAAAAACACAGAGCTGCACAGATGAGAGAAATTCAAACGGACAAAGAATTCCACTCTGACTACTCCCTGGCATCCCTCCATGTTGCTCTCCATTGTTTACCATCCTGATTTCTGTCAAACTGGTGACAACATCAACGCTAACCCAGCAGGACGATGGGGTTTGGCAGGGGGACAAAGCTTGCCAAAAATCGTTTTTTTGCCAGTGGGAAGGGAGCCAAATGCACATTGATATCCGGTCAACCCTTGTTTAAAAAAAAACGTGGGTTTACTTGCTAATTTCTGTGGGAAAGCAGATTTAGTGCTCTAGCCAGGTGCAACTCTTTGAAAGGATTTTCCCTTTTAAAAGACAGCCATACTTAACAAATATGACTTGAAGTCACAGATGCAGGTGTTTTCATAATGTAAATTAAAGCCATAAGCAGCATTGGGCAGCTCATGCACACCAGCATCCCCATGCGTGGGCCATTGTGGCCAAAAACCAACCTCCCTGACAACAGTTCTAGCCATTTCCTACTATTCCATAGGGTCTGCAGAGAAAAGCAAGGGCCAACAGTGAAACATGAGACTTCCTGTTCACAGGGGGTGGGACTAAACTGATATTATCAAATAGGTATCTGTAGGTGGCAAATTCTAGTCCGAGATGACACACATAAAAAATGTACTCCTGTTAAATAAGATAGGAGACTGTGCTTTTTCTTGGCTAAATAAAAGTAACAATGATCCATTCTTTATGCTGGAATGTAGGGAGTTGAAGCAGGTGGGAAAGGAAGCAGATTCCTCCCTGTTTAGACAAGGGGGAAATATAGATAAACATGTCTTTACTATGGTTAAGGTTCTCACATCCTTTTTCTGCTGTGATGGAAAACAGTTGTCTGAAATGTTGATCTGACAAAATGTATGTCCTTGATGAACTGAAGTGTTTCTGTTAGGAAGACTCACTGTTCGTGTGTGTGAAGCAGACATGGGCAATGTGGAGTCAACAAGTCATCTCCATGTCATGTATT
>NW_015151882.1:92887-94326 GCF_000732505.1 Cyprinodon variegatus
GTGAATTAACCTGTGCAGATTGGACTCACCTGGTTAATTGGCTGGGTAGATTAAATAAATGACATGGAGATGACTTGTTGACTCCACATTGCCCATGTCTGGTATGAAGTCTCTGTTTAGCAAGGGTGGGAAACTATCCCACCAGAGCTTCACTAACAGTTCAGCTGTATAAAAAATATTCCTTCGTTGCAAATTGCCTCTCAGCGCTCATTTTCACACTCCCCTGAACTTGCATATTGAGGTTATAAAACCATGATATTGCATGGCGAGAGGTCAGAGTTTGATGCCTGGTCACACCCACATGCTTTAATGTAGTAAAATTATTTTAAAATATTTAAATCCCTATGCATAAAATCTAAGCAGAATGATTATGAAGCTTGTAACGCAAACCTCTTGGTGAACTTTGCTAAAATACTACAGCTGCGTCTGAATCCGCAGGCTCCTCCTTCGAAGGACCCAGCCTACCCAGCCTTAGCAGGACCCAGCCTTCGAAGGACCTAGCCTTCGAAGGACCCAGTCTACCCAGCCTTAGGAGGACCCAGCCTTCGGAGGACCCAGCCTTCGGAGGACCCAGCCTTCAGAGGACCCAGCCTTCGAAGGACCCAGCCTTCAGATGACCCAGCCTTCGGAGGACCCAGCCTTTGGAAGACCCAGCCTTCGGAGGACCCAGCCTTCGGAGGACCCAGCCTACCCAGCCTTCGGAGGACCCAGCCTTCGGAGCACCCAGCCTTCGAAGGACCCTGCCTACCCAGCCTTCGGAGGACCCAGCTTACCCAGCCTTCGGAGGACCCAGATTAAGTGAAATTTTATTTCTAATAAATCATGTAATAAAGATAATGAAAAAAAGATAGATGACTAAATAAAAAGTAAATATTTTTGTCTTCTTTTTTCTACAGGTCATGACAGCATGTGCTATCCTGCACAACATCTGCCTGGGAGCTGATGACATCACGGCCCCAGAGGACGACATGCCAGAGGATGAGGAGAACGTGTTGGAGGCAGTCAGTGGTGCTCCATGGAGGGACCAGCTGTCTACCGAGGTGCCCTGGAGGAAGGTCTACCCAACCACCGTTACATTTAGATGGCAAGTAGAATCACATTTTAGCTGTTCTTATTTAAGGGTTATGAAAACAGTTTTAGTCAAGTCATTATTTTCTGCATCTTCTTAAAGATTTTTAGTAATATGGCAGCCGTCCATTGGGTCAGCCCTGCAAACCCTGATGAACGATGTGGTGAACAGTGGAGAGAGGCACCCCCCAGATGATGTCCCACTCGCAGTCAGAGGACTCCAAGGTCATCTGTGTGGCATCCCATCCAGTCCAGCAGCACCACCAGGGACTCCTGCTCAATCTAAATTGCGTGTATATATATATATATATATATATATATATATATATATATATATATATATATATATATATATATATATATATATATAT
>NW_015151882.1:95942-97299 GCF_000732505.1 Cyprinodon variegatus
ATATATATATATATATATATATATATATATATATATATATATATATATATATATATATATATATATATATATATATACAGGTATAGTAGGTAACACCGACGACTCCGGTTACAGGTGATCGTGACTTCGCTTCGATTCCCGGCACATCCACGTTGACCCTTAGGTCCCTAGTGCTTAGTGGCCTACCTCAGCCCACTTAACGTAAGGGCGGCTGACCTACGACTGCAGATCATGACCAAACTGGATCCCCTAGTACGACGACCAAGACTGCCAAGGCTAAGTGACAGAGTAGTCTTCTAGAAGATGTAAATGCAGCGCTACATAAGTGCTACAACCCTGCAGAAAGGTGTAGGAAAGAGGTTACCTAAGTACAACAAGCTGTCGATTCCTGAGGCTCTAGAAACTGCCAAACAAAGACTCGCTGCCCTGGCCACCCGCCTAAAGAGATACAAGGGAGAAGCAGAAGCCAGGAGAATAATTCAAGATCAGATCCACCCAGGGCTGAGACTGAACAGTACTGGAGTAACATATTGGGAAAGGGAGGAGGCATCCCACAACACCAATGCTCAGTGGCTAGAAGATCTAAGAACAGATCACAGCAATCTCCCAGAGCAAGAACCAGTAACCGTTACAACGGCAGATGTCCAAGAAAGAGCGGCAGGTATGAAGAGCTGGACAGCACCAGACCCTGACATGATCCACACCTACTGGCTGAAAAAACTAACCGCACTTCATGCACGCCTTGCAGCACAGATGAACCAACTGCTGATGGAACAGAAGGGAACAATCCCATCCAACTACCGGCCAATAACTTGCCTATGTATAACATGGAAGCTCCTGTCAGGCATCATAGCGGCTAAGATGAGTAGGCACATGGCTCAATACATGCACCCTTCCCAGAAGGGAATAGGCAGTAACACCAGAGGAGCCAAACACCAGCTACTGGTGGATAGAGCAGTCACTCGAGACTGCAAGACAGGCAGACAAATCTGTGCACTGCCTGGATTGAATATAAGAAAGCCTACGACTTAATGCCACATACGTGGATACTGGAATGCTTGGAAATGTACAAGATCAACAGGACACTAAAAGCCTTCATCAAGAACTCAGTGAAGCTGTGGAAAACAAGTCTGGAAGCCAATGCAAAGCTAATTGCACAAGTCACCATCAAGTGCGGCATATACCAGGGCGATGCACTATCCCCACTGCTGTTCTGCATAGGCCTGAACCCCCTCAGCCAGATCATCACAAAGACTGGCTACGGATACCAATTCCGAAGCGGAACAATGATCAGTCACCTCCTCTACATGGATGACATCAGGCTGTATGCCCGGAGTGAGCAGGACACCGACTCATT
>NW_015151882.1:98001-99529 GCF_000732505.1 Cyprinodon variegatus
ACATCAGGAAGATGGCCCCCCAAAGACAAATGGCTTGGTGAATACCTCAGGCTGGAGAAACCCGAAAGTGAGGACAAGAAAGAGGAAGGAGAACCATCATGGAGGGACAAGCCGCTGCACGGCGTGTACCACAGACAAATAGAAGAAGTGGCTGGTATCAAAAAATCCTACCAGTGGCTGGAAAAGATTCCAGGTAAAACATCAGAGATCTCTGTCCAGAAGAGCGCAGTCCTAGGAACAGCTAAGATACTGCGCAGAACCCTCAAACTCCCAGGCCTCTGGTAGAGGACCCGAGCTTGAGGATGACACATATCACCCCACCATGGGTGAGAAAACATTTATTTATTTATTTTTATGTATTTTCTCTTGTAATATTTATTTTATGTCTTCTGTAAATAGTTGTAGCACTTAATTTTAAAATCTAATTTAATAGTTTATTGTAAATACTAGCTTCTCTAAAAAATAAACTGATGTTTTCACTGAGAAGTTGTTCTAAATTTACTTACATTGTAAAGAAGTGATGAAACAGATAATGTAAAAAGGTTAAAAGACTTTAAGAACACACAGACAACAATAACTTTTATAAACAATTTAATAATTTAATTTAACAATAACAGCAACACAGAACCTCAACTTGTAAAAAAAAAAACAAAAAAAATTAACGTCTGTCCACCATCCTCTCCAATAAATGAAATAATCTGTCCATCCTTTCCCGCCTCCCTCTGCCATCTCATATCCTCCCTGATTAAATCCACCAACTCGTCACTCCTTCTGCTCTTCCTCCTTTCCCTCCTCCCTCATCCTCATTCTCTTCCTCATCGTCAACCCTGCTTTCTTTAAAACTAGAAAAAAGGAGTGTTTCATGAACTGGATGGATTGATGAAATTCTACAGAAAAAGAGGCGACTTTGGAATAATAACCTGGATAGGACTTTTATCAAGCTTACTCAAAGTGTAAATTAACCTGAATACAATATGTGTAAGATGTCATTTCCCTACACACACCCATATATATATATATATATATATATATGGGTGTCACACTCCGGGTTCTATCCGGGTGCAGGCCAGGTTTTCTCTCTCTCTCCTCTGCAGGGATGGACGGGCAGGTGCACTACATCTGAGGTGATCACCACCCTTCTTAAGGAGCTGGAACAAGGAGGAGGGCGTCGGTTCGTTAACACCACAGCGTTGGTAACGGACTAAACCCAAACCTAGTCCTAGTGTTTGTTAAACCCTAGTCTAAATCCAGTTCTGATCCTTTTTCTGCAGAACCCTTGTTTCTGAGCCCTGGACTCAGCCGTGAACCATAGACCTTGGACCCTCCGCCTGAAAAACAACCAGGAACCCGAGAGGGATCTCGGGTTATCCACTGTTCAGCCCTCCTACCTGCGATCACCTGCCTGTCCACCCTCGAACCTCCAACCAGGGAGAGAGTACTGGTCAGCACACGGACCACCGGGGACACTTCCCCCCCAAGACCGGACCACAGCCTCTCTACAGTGAGTGTCAGCCCACCATAATCCTCC